>NW_020838008.1:1230168-1310450 GCF_003676395.1 Aethalodelphis obliquidens
CCCCCTCTCCCTCTCCCCCTCCCCCTCCCCTCCCCCTCTCCCTCTCTCTCTTTCTTTCTTTCTTTCTTTCTTATCTTTATTGGAGTATAATTGTTTTACATTGGTGTGCGTTTTCTTATTTCTGATTTGAAAAATCTGGAGAATAATCTTCTGGCCAATCAGCAGTGGCCATGCCAGCAGGGTCACATGCCATAGACAGGCCTTTGGGGCCCACACTTACATTTCAGGGTGCTTCCCAGAGACAGGGCCACAGTTTCCATATCTGTAAAGTAGGGAATTAGGTCTTTCTTTCTGTGTGGTGTTCTGGCACATTGCTCAGGCTTAACCTTTGTGATTCCTCATCATGTGAGTGGAAGCCTGGGAGGGGAGGGTCACTGAGGAGAAGCTTGGCTGAGCTCTGCCACTTGGGTCTAAGAGGGGCTTCCCACTTAGGGCAGAGACTTAGATGTCACCAATATCCACTCTTCCTACACTAAGTGAACTACTAATTTGCAGCTTAATACGTGGCCAACCAGATAAAATAATATTTCCCAGTCTTTTTGCACTAGCATGGCCAAGAGACTACATTTTAGCCAATGGGTTGTGTGTACATCTTAGGGAAGCATCGTCAGATGCAGTAGAGTGCCCCTTCCCCGTCTCTGGGCTGAGTGTAGACATGATGGTTGGAATTGAAGCGGCTATTCGGACATTGGGGTGGAAACTGATAAGGATAGCAGAGTATAATATAAAAGGAACATGAAGTTAGCATACTACATAGGTCTGTGTGTGAGAGAAATTAACTTCTATCTGTTTAAGCCACTGTTATTTTGGCTTTTTGGTCTCTCACAGCCAGACTTAATCCTATACCAACCCTATGCAGGTGGGAAACAAGTTTCTATTGTCAATAGCCATAGAAGGGCCTTACAGGTGACCTCTCAGTCCCTGCTACCTGCAGACCTATCAGCAACAATTCCTGCCCAGGTTCCCATTTCAGTGGTCCAGGGAATGCTGGTTCCTGTCCTCCTAGCCCCCACTTTCCTCCCAGTGTGTGTTTTCCCACCGAGCATTTCCTGCTCCAGCTGCCTGCCCTGGAGCAGGAATCTGAGTCTGTGTGACCCTGCTGCCGCCTGCCAGGCCCCTCTCCACACTCTTCTGCCCACCACCTCCACCACTACCAAAAGGCTCCTCCTGTAAGCTTTGGCCAAGAGCGGGTATCTGACATATACCACAGGCTGGGATCTCTGTCTATGGTGGGATTTCCCAATGCTACGTGTCCCTGTGGGCCATTGTGTGAGTGCCTGTGAGCTGTGTGTGTCCAATGTCAACATATTTAACAACCAGTCAGAATGGACGTTGACCAAAAGAGAAGAGCAGGGTCTGGACATGATCCTGCTATGGTGGCCAGGGTGCAGGGGGACACTTAAGGGCTTGGGGCAGCACCTGTTGTCAACAATTATAGACCTGGTTCAGTATTGTAATAAGCAGTCAGATGTATGATGAATACCACCTGAATATCAGCCATGATAGTGTCGACATGTGGTGGGGGCGGTCTGTGTGTGTGTGTGTGTGTGAGTGAGATTTGGGGTGCTGGTACAGCCCAGGGAGAAAACTATGAGGGGTGTGGGACCCTCCCAAAGGCTGTTCGAGGCTGGGCCTTGCAGTGGCAGAGGGTACAGATTTCACTTAGGTTCTTGACCTCAGTGACAGGCCAGGCTGGGGCACACAGGAGCACTGCATAGAGCCCTGGGGACAGGGACTGACTCTCAGAGTCGTGACCCCCTCGAGAAGGCAGAAGATGCCTGGGACCTCTAGGGGAACATGTGACAGGGTTGAGGAGCATCAGAGTGATGGAGAGGACATCAGATTCAGAGTAGGGAGGACAGCAAAATTCCCCCCTATGCCAGCCTCCTCCCCAGGATCCCCACAGACACTGACCTGCTTGGCCAGGTTGTGCTGAATCTTTTATTTCATGTCACATCCTCTCCATGCCCACCACGGTTCTCCAGCCTGAAGCTTCATGGCTCAAGGGGCTCCTGTGGGGTTAGCATTTGCCATCGTTCATGATCTGGATGTCCTGTCTTTTTCCTAGGATCACAGCAGACAAGGATGAGGCCACCTCCTCAGGAACCGTAATGTACCCTTCAGGAACCCTGGCCCAGTCCAGACCCCCTGCTAAGCTCTGCCCACCCACCCAGTGTACAGTGCGGGGGAGGTCCCAGGGCTCCCTGGGCATATCCTTCTACAGCTTTTCCCTCTGTACACCCTCCCCTGGGGCGGTTTCAGCTTCCTGGGCTTTCAACCACCTCTGCATGCTGTTGGCCACAAATCTGTCTCTGGCCTGGACCTCTGTCTTAGACTCCAGGCCTGTTCATGTGACTGTCCATTGTACATCGCCGCTGGGTTGTCCCAGAGGCTCCACTGTCCACGAACATCATCACCTCACAAACCTGCCACGCACACCCTGCCCCCTGCCACATGACACCACCAGCCACCCAAGCCTACAAGTTAGAAACCAGCATGTTGCTCTTGCTTGCTTCCTGCCTGTCAACCCCTCACATCCAATCTCACAGCTTGTCGATTCTACTCCCAATGTAACCATGAGCCTTTAATTATCATGATTGTTTTCCAAGTTAGGACACTGTCCATCTGTCTAGAGTATTGCAGCTTCCAAAGACTTTCTTCTCTTCTGTGTTCTCACTTAGCTCTGGCCGGCTCAAGGTCTTATGAATGAAGAAATGAGACCAAATAGGAGATCCGACGTACCAAGGTCATGTTCCAGCCCTGCTTGCTCTAGACTCATTTCTTGCCTCTCCCCCATTCTCCTTTAAATGAGAATGTCCTCCACCATACCCACCTTCTTATATTTCCTCAAATATAAACTTTCTTTCCCTTCTAGATCTTTCCAAACTCATTTCTCTACTTGGAATTACCTTCCCTTGTTTCTTCTTTTTCCTACCTAGTTTCTACTTATCCCTCAGGGCTGAGCTGAGGTGTCGCCTCCCCTGGGAAGTCTTCCCTGCCTTGTCCTTGCCTGGTACCCACAGTACCCTGTGCGCCCCCATCTGGGCCTTTAGCATTCTGTGCTGCTGTTGGCTGACCTTCAGCTTGGCTTCCCCCTTAGACTGACTGTTTGCCCCAGGAGCCGGTAATGCTGTCTAGCTTATTATGCCCTGTTGTATCCCCAGTGCCCGGCACACAGTAGGTGTTCAATAAATAATTGTTGACTGGAGGAATAAATGAACAAATAAGGTCACCTAGTCAGTCGGGGGCAGAACAAGGAAAAGAGCCCAGAGTTTCTACCCGAACCCTGAACCCCCAACCAGTGGGACTTTCTGCTTGGAACCATGTGCCTTCTTTTGATTTATACTTGCACTCACTCTGTTACGGGCAAATGTTGGAGGACTCTTCCCAGGCCAAGTGTGAGTGAAGGAAGAAGCAGGTCAAGACCTGCTCCTTTCAGACTCATATGCACCACAGATGGGGCCCACCCAAGCCAACCCAGGGGAAGGTAGGGGGGTGGACTTACATGCGAGCCAAGCAGAGCTTGCATTCACTGTCATACGTGACCCCGTCAGTGCCACAAACTGGGTCATATATCTAGGGGCAGACTGGAGATTCTGCCATGTGCTCACAGATGGGCTGTGGAAGAGAGGAAGGGGGAGGCGCTCAGGGATTCGGAGGCAGAGAGGAGGGAACTGGGGGCTCTGCTTGCAGCCAGGCGGGGATCTCCACGGAGGAGCCAGATTCAAGAAGGCCCCAGTGTGGGTCCAAAGAGCATGAAACCAACCACTCAGGGCCCTTTGGCACGTTTGCTTATGTGTGTGTACACGACCGTGGACCGTGGGTGTGTACGTAAGTGTGTACCTATATCTGCTGAGCCCAAGTATGCGGGCATCCAGGTGAGTGCCTGTCTTTATGGGCTCACACACTCCTCACGGGGTCTAATAGAACCCTGCTGCTGGTCCTATTGAGGACCCCGGGAGACGGAACCACCCATCATTCCTAGGAGGCCCCGCCTCCCTGGGGGCTCCTGAACTCACCCTGGCCCGCATGACCTATCAGGCCCCTAGTATGAGAAGGCTGGAGAAATGGGACTTAATTGAAGCTCAGTCTGAAAGGGTTTCAAGCCAGCCCTGAGGTCAGGGTCAGAATTGGGTCAGGACTAGGATTGGGGTCTGGGGTAGGGATATGGTGAGGGGGGCAGTGCCCTGCAGCAGTGAAGGCCCCAGGCCTGAGAGACCTGAGCTCTGCACTGATTAGCCGTGAATCTTTGGCAAAGCGGGTGGGCCTGCTCAGCCTGGAAGGGCTAACCTGGGGAGCATGCATGCTCAGGAGGCCACCCTGGCCTCTGCGGAGCCATTGAAGTTGTATGAGCAGGAGTGTAAAGAAGAAGAAGCCCGGTTTCCCAGCATGGATGAGAGGGCTCCCCTCTGCAGAAGGAAGGCCAGATCAGCAGCCCTGAGGCCAGAACTGCAAGCAGCTGCCTTAGCATTCTTGAGAAAATGAACTTTGCTGCCGACACTGGCACTTCTGAAAGGCAAAGAAGCAAGAATTAGGTGATACTGGCTCTAGGCCCCAGGTCCAGGGGCCTGAGGACAGCTTCTTTGGGGCATCTGTCCAGCCACCACCCCATCTGGAATTCCTCAAGGAAAGGTAGTGAGTCACCAGAGAGGGGCTCCCAGAAAGCTCATGTGACCTTGTATTATAAGAACTGAGACAGAAAGTCTAGAATTAGGGAGATCAAAGTCCAGCCTGTTCGTTATTAGTTAGATCCCACTGGGATTGTTATATTCCATATAATAGCAATGAAAATAATTCAGTTACTGTGTACCAGGCCATGACAACACGTGATCTTGACTGCTATTCACAGCTTTCTCAAGCCTGTGTAACAGGCAGGAGAGGAAGCAGTGGTCTGCGACCCCCAGAGGCACTCATTTCCTCAGCTGCCAGGAGTATTGGCTGCTCACGGCAGAGTCCTTTCCTGGGAATTACCCTCAGAGAATGGAGTTGCCTTGCCCAAGGTCGCATTCCCTACCCAGAAACAGCTCGCATCCAATGTCAGCGTGATGTGGGTACAACGGTCTGAACTACTCCTCTCTACTCAGAATGATGCTAATGGGCCATCCCAGCTCTACTACATCACAGTCAACATCCCTCATCCCTCATAGGTGTTACCCCGTGAGCACTCCCCAGAGTCTGCTTCCCGGGAAACTTGACTAACTTACGAAAGAGGCTCACAGGTAAAGCAACACAGTTTGTTAAGGGCAGAGCTTGGATTTGCACATGGATCTGTCACTCCACACACGCAGTCATGCCCCATGGCCCCTTGAGTTCTGGACGCACTTCTTACAGGACATGAGCAAATTGTGATGTGACTGGCGAGTGTGACAGGTGGATGAGGGAACGGGATCTGTATTTAAGACCACAGGTGTAAGAAAAGGTATCCATGTAAGTTGAAGAAGGGCAGGCTGCTTCCTGAAGTCTCTGAAGGGCTGTCATGGGGCCATGGGAGAGATGAGCTATTCTCAGCCTCACAGGGCAGAGCTCATCTGCGTGAGGAGGCTGCAAAGAAGCAGGTGTGGGTTCCAGAATTTTCTCTCAGTGGGAGCTATGCCTTAATGAAGGAGGCTGTCTCCAGAAGTGGAGAGCTCTCTATCCCTAGAGGTGGGCGAGGCGCTGTGGTTTTAGCTTTTCCTGGAGATGCTATTACAAGAGATTTCCAAGGCAGAGAGGAAGAAGGGAACCAAAACTGACCTCTGATGCACTGTTGAAGTGTCAACATGCAAATCTACCCTTGTCACCACACTGCTCAAAACCCTTCCTTGTCATAATCACCCAAACTGGAAATTATCCAAATGTCCATCAACAGGCGAATGGATAAACTGTGATACACAGTACAGTACAATACAACTCAACAATGAAAAGCCAATAGGGCTTCCCTGGTGGTGCAGTGGTTAAGAATCCGCCTGCCAGTGCAGGGGACACAGGTTCGAGCCCTGGTCCGGGAAGATCCCACATGCCACGGAGCATCTAAGCCCGTGCGCCACAACTACTGAGCCTGTGCTCTAGAGCCTGCGAGCCACAACTACTGAAGCCCGCATGCCTAGAGCCCGTGCTTCACAACAAGAGAAGGCACCACAGCGAGAAGCCCGCGCACCGCAACAAAGAGTAGCCCCCGCTCGCTGCAACTAGAGAAAGCCCGCGTGCAGCAACAAAGACCCAACGAAGCCATAAATTAATTAATTAATTAATAAACCCCAACAATCCAATAACTGATAACATGCAACACCATGGCTGAATCTCAAAAACACGCCTAAGAAGCCAGACACAAAAGACTCCACACTATGGTTTTCATCTGTGTGACATTCTAGAGCAGGCAAACTAATGTATGGTGGAAAAAAGTCAGAGCTGTGGTTACCTCTGGGGCAGGGGTGGGGTAGGGGCAGGGATTGACTGACATGAAGGAAATTTCTGGAATGATGGAACTGTTCTGTATCTTGGTAAGGGTCTGGGTTACACAGGTATATGCCTCATCAAAACTCATTGAATAGGGGCTTCCCTGGTGGCGCAGTGGTTGAGAGTCCGCCTGCCGATGCAGGGGACACGGGTTTGTGCCCCGGTCCGGGAAGATCCCACATGCCGCGGAGCGGCTGGGCCCGTGAGCCATGGCCGCTGAGGCTGTGCGTCCGGAGCCTGCGCTCCGCAAAAGGGGGGGGCCACAGCGGTGAGAGGCCCGCGTACTGCAAAAAAAAAAAAAAAACCTCATTGAATAGGATTCATTGAGTGATAAGACTTGTACCTTTCATGGTGCATAATTGTTAGCGGGGGAGAAAAAGCATTAAAAAAATAATAATAAAGCCCTTCCAAGGCTCCCTATTGTGACCACTAAGCCTCTTCATCTTATGTTTAGGGCACCGCGTGAGCTGACCCCAAACTTCCCCTGGGCTCACTTCCTCGTACACCTCCCCATGCCCCTATGCCCCCGCCATTCCTCTCTGCTCACTCTTCTGGAACAAGCTCTGTGTTGGCTTATGCTGGTCCCTCTGCCTGAAATGTCCCTATTCTCCTTCTCCTCCTATTGAGTCAGACCCTCCTTTCAAGACACAGACCACCTCCCAGTGAAGTATTCCCTGATATCCCCCAGGGCTTCCTGAGCAGGCCTGGACTTAGGCTTCTGTTTTAGTCCGTCTGGGCTGCTATAACAAAAATAGCATAAACTGGGTGGCTTATCAACAAACGTTTATTACTCATACTTTTGGAGACTGGAAGTCTAAGGTCATGGTGCCGGCAAACTTGGTGTCTGGCAAGAACTCTCTTCCTGGTTAGTAGTCGGTGCCTTCTCACTGTGTCCTCACGTGGTGAAGGGGTGAAGGAGCTCTCTGGGGCCTCGTTTATAAGGGCACCAATCCCATTCATGTGGACTCTGGCTTCATGACCTAATCACCCCCAAAAGGTCCCACTACCCAATACTATCACCTTGGGAGTTAGAATCTCAACATATGAATTTGGGGGGGCCACAAGCAGCTAGACCCTAGTAGCTTCTTTCACACCACCATGTGCTCACCCACTCACCGGGTCACTCTTGCCGGGCCTGAGTGCCTTGGGGTTCCTTTGTCTCTGCCTCCAAGTGGCAATGCCCTTCACACAGTGAGTGTCCAGGATTTGACCACTAATGTGCATTGTAGGGGAGAAGTTCAGAACTTCTCTGGTGTCAGAGTTTCTTCCTGGATGATGTGGGAAGTTGCATTTACCCCCAGACTGCCCTTGACCTTGGCCCAGTGTGCCCCTTCCTCACACAGCCCAGGCAGGAATCTGCAATGGGCAAAAGGACTCTCTTTAGGGCAGCCTCTTCAGTGTTCCCAACAAGAGAGCTGCTGATGGAATGGATGCCAGGCTGGGAGTAAGCAGGCTGTGCCAGGCCAGAGTCTGCAGACCCATTCTCTATTGTGTCAGCTCCTAGTCTATGACCCCAGCTGGGGAAATGGGTTTGAGACTGGCCATGAGGCCAATGTCCCTGGGGTCCTGCTGGGCTTTGCTCTGTAACATTATGACTTTGTCCAGGTGTGTCCTAAATAGTCTCCCTGCTTCCCCTTTTAGTCTGTTCTCAACTTAGCAACCAGAGCAAACCTTTTAACACGTAACTCTGCTCATTACACTTCAGTGTCTCCCATTTCACTCAAAGGAAAAGCCATGCCCTCACATTGACCTCCAATGCCTTACCCAATATAGTTCCCAGTTGCCTGTATCATCTCTTCTCCTATCTCTCTGCACCCTGCCCCTCACTCTCTTCTAGCCCTGCTGGCCTCCTTGCCGTACCTCAAACGCTCCAGACATGCTCCTACCTCAGGGCCTTTGCACTGCCTGTTCCCTCTGCCTGGAACCCACTTCTCTTAGATACCCCCATGGCTCACTCCTCTGCCTCCTTCAAGCTTTGCTCAAACATCAGCCTCTCAGAGAGAACTCCTCCTATTTAACATTGCAACCCCCTCTCAATCCCCATCACCCTGCCCGGTATTTTTTTCCTTAGGCTTTATCACCTTCTAACATACATTGCACCTGTCTTGTTTATTGTTGGTTCCCCTCCCTCAAACCCCACTGGGTTTAAAGACCTATCAGGACAGTTCTTTTTCTGGTGTGCTCACTGATAAGTTCTAAGGGCTCAGAACAATGCCTGATACCCAGCAGGTGCGAGACTGCAGAGGTGCCCTAGGCCCTGAGCAGGCCCCACTCCTGCGGGCATGTGTGTAGCCCAGGGCGAGGGCTCCCTTGTGCTCACAAGGCTGCTCTCAGCCCCACAACCACAGCCTGTCAGAGCAGATGGGAGCTCAGAGGACCCAGGCCAAGCTTTCTTCAGCACCCACCACCCTACAGCCACCAGACTTGCCTATCTCCCCAGAGATAAGACTTCTCTCTTCTGCCTCCCCGATCTCTAGCCCAGTAGTTGCTCAGTGCAGCTTTGAACTAGAACAACCTCCTACTTTATAGCTGGAGAAACAGAGTCCCCAAGAGGGGAGGGGACTTTTGCAATTCTGGGACAGGGTTAGGATTTGAACCCAGGTTTCTTTTCTCCTAGCCCAGTGTGCAGAAAGAAGGTATATGCAGAAAACCAAGGCCTTAGAGGGTGCTCCAGGCCCTGCCTCTGCTCCACGCAAGCTCACCTACCAACACCAAGCCAGAGAATCCAGGCTCTGCCTACTCACCCCTGCCCACAAGGAAGAGGGCAGCCAAGGCCAGGGTGACCACCCACAGGCGAACAGCCATGCTGATCCTGGGCTGACGTGGCCTGAGTGAGCTGGGGCCTGGGCCAGGGACGATAGAGGCCTGTTTATAGTGCTGATCCCCACCCTTATCTTACCTGAGGCCAGATGGAGAGGCCGGAGGTGTCACCTATCTGCACCTTGGCATCTAGAAAGGGTTTGTTCTCTGCAGAGACGCTGAGCTTGTGGTGGCCTGGGGCGGGGGCTGGGGCTATGGCCAGCAGATTTTGGAAGTGAGAAAAAGTTTGGACAACTTGCAAAGCTGACTCCAGACTGAGGGCTGAAGCAAGAGGCAGAGGGAAACAAGTAGAAAGAGGAAGACAGGGGCTTCCCTGGTGGCGCAGTGGTTAAGAATCCGCCTGCCAATGCAGGGAACATGGGTTTGAGCCCTGGTCGGGGAAGATCCCATGTGCCACGGAGCAACTAAGCCCGTGCGCCACAACTACTGAGCCTACGCTCTAGAGACCACGTGCCACAACTACTGAAGCCTGCGCTCCTAGAGCCCGTGCTCCGCAACCAGAGAAGCCACTGCAATGAGATGCCTGCGCACTGCAACAAAGAGTAGCCCCCGCTCACCGCAACTAGAGAGAAAGCCTGTGCACAGCAACGAAGACCCAACACAGGCAAAAATAAATAAATAAAATAAATAAATTTATTTAAAAAAAGAGGAAAACAAAGAGAGACTAATTCAGAGAGACTGAGACAGAGATATCAAAAAGAAAACAAAAAAGCAGCAATTGGAAGGTGGTCAGAGGCAGAGAAAAGGGGCTGGAGTCATGGGTCCCTTTGGCCAGTGCTGACACTAACCAACTTCGTGAGCTCAGAAAAGCTGCTTTTGTTAAACTGGACCTCAGTTTACCCACCATAAAATGGGGAAGATAATTCTGGCTCTGTCTCCCTCCTAGGGCTGCTGTGAAGACGAGAGGTGGTGATAGCAGATGGGAAAACACTTTGCAGAGTATGAAATAAGGTATAAATAGAAATTATTCTTTTCATTTATTTTTATTTCTTTTTTTGCACCATGAAGAGGGTGCAACTGACAGAGGAAAAAAAAGTAAAATAAAACATATTGTAAGGAAGATGCCCTCATGCTTTGCATGTAGTCTATGTTCTTTTACATTTAAATGGGTTAAATACAGATAAGATTCTGTTCAGGAAAAATCAATATCTAGGGGACTTCCTTGGTGGCGCAGTGTTTTAGAATCCGCCTGCCAATGTAGGGGACACGGGTTGGAGCCCTGGTGCAGGAAGATCCCACATACCGCAGAGCAACTAAGCCCGTGAGCCACAACTACTGAAGCCTGCATGCCTAGAGCCCGTGCTCCACAAGAGAAGCCCCCGCTCGCCTCAACTAGAGAAAAGCCCGCACACAGCAAGGAAGACCCAACACACCCAAAATTAATTAATTAATTTTAAAATAAGAATTTAAAAAAGAAAAATCAGTATCTAAAACTTCCCCTTACTTATACAGGTATATGACTAAGATATTTGGTTATCTGTTTTCAAAGAATTTTTTTTTAATTAATTAATTTATTTTTGGCTGCATTTGCTGCGCACAGGCCCTCTCCAGCTGCGGCAGGCGGGAGCCACTCTTTGCTGCCGTGCGCGGGCCTCTCACTGCGGCGGCCTCTCCCATTGCGGAGCACGGGCTCCAGGCGCGCAGGCCTCAGGAGTCGTGGCCCGCGGGCCCAGGAGCTGTGGCTCGTGGGCTCCAGAGCGCAAGCCCAGCAGTTGTAGTGCATGGGCCCAGCCGCTCCGCAGCACGTGAGATCCTCCCGGACCAGGGCCGGAACCCCTGTGTCCTGCATTGGCAGGCTGATTCCCAACCACTGCACCACCAGGGAAGCCTCAAAGAATTTCAGATTATAAAGAGAATAACAAAATTTTATTTACATATGCATTCTTCTAATTCGTTTAGATCCGTGATTTTCAGCTCCATCTGCAGATAAATTTCCCTGGGGAGAACTTTAAACTACAGATGCTGAGCCCTACTCTGAAGTATTTGAATCAGTGTTTTGTTTTTTTAAAAAAAACCTTTTTACTTTGAATGATTTCAAGCCTACGAATAGGTTGTAAAAATAGTTAAATGAATTAATGGGAAGGATTCTTGTTCAAGAATAGCCCCTTTGGGGGCCACAGGCAGCCAGACAATCACCCTCACAGGCTGATAGAAGCCTGGGATCTACAGCCAAGCCCACCTGAGGTCCATAACTCAGCGTTGAGATCCTCCTGCCCCTTCTCAGGAATGCCTCTGAGGTGGAAGGACAGGTGGCAGATGTCCTTCCATTGCCCAGCTGGGCAGAGCAAATATTTAACCATGATTTCCTGCCCTAAGGTAAGAACGCCATCTCATAAAGGAAGGGGAATTTTAAAGGTCATCTAGGTTCTCTCTCCTCTTCCACTCAGACCTTCCTACAGCAGCCCCACCAAGAAGTCATTCATCCTCCAGTGATGGGGAGAAGTTTCATTGTTGGATGGGTTTTTCTTAAGGTTTGATTTCTTTTAATATTTTTAGTGAGGTATAGATGATGTAGAATGTTATATAAGTTTCAGGTGTACGACATAGTGATTCACAATTTTTAAAGTCTATACTCCACTTATAATTATTATAAAATGTTGGCTATATTCTCTGTGCTGTACAATATATCCCTGTAGCTTATTTATTTTATCCACAGTAGTTTGTACCTCTTAATCCCCTACCTGTATCATGCCACTCCCTTCCCTCTCCCCACTGGTAACCACTAGTTTGTTCTCTATATCTGTGAGTCAGTTTCTGTTTTGTTATGTGCATTAGTTTGTTTTATTTTTTAGATTGCACATATAAGTGATATCACACAGTATTTGTCTTCATTGTTGGATGGTTTTGAACGGAGCCCTTCCTCACACAAGAGATCTGCTTCCCTGTCTAGCTTCCTGTACCTGCATGAACCCCAGATGAGCACCTCCAGGCTGAGCAGGTCCAGCCCCTTGCCTGCCCCCACACTTGCTTTTGTTCTTTTTGGCTGCACGGCATGCGGGATCCTAGTTCCCCAACCAGGATCGAACGAGTGCCCCCTGCAGTGGAAGTGTGGAGTCTCAACCACTGGACCACAAGGGAAGTCCCCCCACCCTTGCATATGATGAAGCTCCTGGGTCTCTCAGCATTTCTCACCTGGTCCCCAGGTCTGTCTGCCAGTGTCCCAGGTTAGAGTGAGAAGGGGACAGAATGGAGCAAAGGAACTTGTCACCTTCCTTGTTTTGGACCTTAGACCTCTATGATTGTGGCAGGAATGGCTGCTAATGGTTTTAGCTGTTCAAGGGAACAGAAAGCTTGAATTCTGCATCCTCCAAAGTCCAGAGTAAAATCAAGGGCAGCCTGTGGGCTGCCAAGCCCACCTACCATTCCCCGCTGCCCAAGGTCTCTTTCCTCAGACAAACACCTCCTACATTCACTCACAGTAACAAACTTCCTAATCTGTCCTCCCACCAAAGTGTGAGCCTGACTCTTATATCCAACTGCTATTGGACAACATCCCTGTGGATGTTAATGTATCCAAATAAACCTCATTCATTAATTTGAAATTCACCCATTCATTCAACAAGAGTTTAATGAGCAACTAGGTGCCCAGCTCTATGCTGAGTGTTTGGATACAGCAGGGAATAAGTCAGACACAGTTCCTGCCCTCAAGGAGCTTGTGGTTAAGTGAGTGATTGGTACTAAATGAGCAGCGGAACTGTATCATCACTGTTGGGATAAGTCCCATGAATGAGACACGCTCAGTGCTTTAGGAGGATCCAAGACTGACCTGTCCATCTGGGAAATCAGAGAAGGCCACAGGGTGAGTGGGCGGGGCAGGCTGTAGCAGAGTGGAGCAGTGTTGCAGGCAGAGGGAACAGAATGTATAAAAGCCCTGAGGCAGGAAGAAGCTTGGCACATCAGGGAACAGAGAAGCCAGTGTAGCCAAGGTGACGTCAGTGAATAGAGAGGGGCATGAGACAAGCCTGGAACGGTCAGGGGGGCCAAATCACTGGCCCCCACCTTCCAGCTGTGGAATCTGAGAGCCAAGCCTGCGGCCTTCTTTGCTTTTCCACTGAGTGTATAGGTTCTGCTTCCTCAATAGCTCTTGACGCCGTCCCTCTCCACCCAATACCTTACCCTGGGCCTGGCCACCCTCATCTCTGACCTAGACTATCTTTGGCTACCTCAATAGTCTCCTAGCTCATATCCCTGCCTCCTCACCTGCCACTCCAAACCACTGCACACAGCGGCCAGGACGAGCTTCCTAACATGCAAATTGGACCAAGTCACCCCTGCCCAAAGTGCTGTAATGCTGCCCCCCGCCAGCAGGACAAAGCCCAGGCTCCTCAGCTTGTTGTTCAAGGCCCTTCAGCCTCTGATTCCAACCTACATTTTCAGCCTCATCTTTGCCCAGCCCCACTCTGGACCTACACTTCTTCAGTTCTACTGAACCCTTTGCATGATTTATTCTCTCTGCCGGCAATGCCGGGTCTCCCATCTCTATCCCCCTCAGCCCCATCTTATAAAAACCAGCTCAAATATCCCTCTCTTTTGAAACCTTTCCTATTGCCCTCCACCAGCCTGGGCAAGGTCACTGCTGTCCTCCTGAATGCCCCCCTCCCACTGCCCCTCCTTCCTCCGTCAGTCTTTGCCCTGTGCTCTCGTGGCATTTGCTTGTCCACCTTGCTCATAAAGCTCTCTGGGTGCCCAGTCCTGGGCCTGGCACACAGTAGGTGCCCAGTAAATACTGAGTAACAGTTCCAAGAGGGGGCAGAAGACAGTGGGTCCAAGGACAGAGATGGTCCCAGCTTTGGAAAAGAGGGAGCAGTGGAGTGAAGGCAATTGCTATCCCCACTGGTCCCTCCATGCTCCTGGGAGGTCGTGAGAACCCTAGAGAGCCCGCTGACACATGCCAGACCCCAGGTGGCACAGCCTGGGTCAGAGTGCCTGGTGCGTCTCTGGCAAAGGGGCTGTCTCCCTCCAGCCTGAGCCAACCCCTCCCTCACTACCTTCCTGCTCTAGCTTCTCCGGGATGCAGAGAGGTACAAGGAGAGAGTTCTGGACCTTGAACTCTCTCCTTGTACCTCTCTGCATCCCAGAGATCTGAGTTTGTTCATTCCTTCAACAAATACGTATTAAGTGCCTACTATATTTCATGCACTATTCTAGTCACCAGGAATTCAGCTGTGAATAAGGTAGAGAAAGTCCCTGCCTTCCATGTGCTTATATTCTAGTGGAGTGACAGACAACAAAGAAATACAAAATGAGCACATGATATGTTATACAGAAGAGAAATTATGGTGTAAGGGGACAATGTGACAGAAGGGGAGGAGGCTGCTTTTAGATGATGACATGTGAGCAAGAAGGAAATGTTCCTGCAGAGATCTGGGGAAGGAGCCTGCCAAGCGAAGGAATGGCGAGTGCAAAGGCCCTGGGACAGGAGCGAGCTTGGCATGCTCAGGCAGTAAGCATCAAGGAGTCCATTGTGGCTGGAGTGGAGTGACCAAAGAAGTGAGTGCCAGGAGGGGAGGGCCAGCTTGTACTTAGGTCTCAGCACAGCCACCAACTTGTTGGATGAACTTGGGTGCTTCCCTTCCTCTCTTTGGGCCTGTGCATGTGTTCCCATCTGAGAAATGGGCCCGCTGATATGTACCACCACCAGCCTGACTCCCAGGGCAGCTGTGAGGGCCCTGATGAGGAGAGTATGAGGGGAGATGTGTGCAGCCACTGTGATGCCAAGGAAGTGCCTTGAGTGGGGATTCCTAGGAGCAGAGCCGAGGCCAAGCCCTAAAAGCCCTGGGCACCTACACAAGTGCTGGGATCAACACAGTAAGGAAAGAACTGTGCTCAGGCAAGGAAGCCAGTGATTTCTCCATCTCCTGCTCCAGGTCAGAGTGAAGGCCTGGGACATGCACACTGGCTGAGCTGACACACCCCAGCCTCACCCAGCAGACTTCACACCGACTACTGAGACTTGGACTGGCGCCCAGCTTTTCTAGGAATACAGCCCCTCCTTGATGATGGCAACCCAGGATCCATTAGGTCTGAGTCATGAGCCCTGCTGATGGGTGGTGGGTACAGAGGCCTTGTTTGGCTTAAGGTGAATAAACCGAACTCAGTCAGGTCTTGGGCCTGCCAGAGGGCATGGCCAATACAGCCAGCTTGTCCCTGGACCGTCTTACCTGGCCCCTTAGCCAACATCCTGCTCCACCCTTCCACCAGCCTCAAGTGCCCCTCCCAGCCCATCTACCTGTTGTGAGCAGCAGGAATGGGTGTGGGCACCTACTCCAGGGAGGCCTGGTCTGGACACAGCCAGCTCCACAACCTGTCTTATCCTGGCCTCCTCAGCCACCCAACATGTCCCAGGTCTGACCACTTCCCATTCCACCTGGTCCAAAGCTGCAGGACCCCACACGATGGCAGTGGGAGGAAAGGGCACCCTTCTACTCCTTTAAGAGGAGATTTCATCTACTAGTCTGGGATCTGACTCCAAGAAGGAATCAGTGATGGGAATGGGCTGAAGTCATCTCTCCATGGGGACACCCAGCCTGCCATTCAATGGACACTAATTGAGCACCTACTGTTGGGTACCTGTCGTTGTGCTGGTCCTGGAACCACAGAGATGAGTGAGACTTGGATCTCCATGCTCAAAGGGCTTGCAGTTCACAAGTGGTGGGAAGGTGGAATGGACACATGGACACTTGAGCCATATTTATAAAATGCTGTGGTTGGGGCAGTGATAGAAATAGTGAGAGAGATTTCACGGACCCCTCACTCAATCTGTCCAAAAGTCCACTTACCATCTCCTCTCTACCCAGAGATGTCCTACCTCCCAGTTCCTCCATCTGGGTAAAGAGCACCATCATCTAAACCCACGCACCTATGGTCAACTAATCTATGACAAAGGAGGCAAGGATATACAGTGGAGAAAAGACAGTCTCTTCAATACGTGGTGCTGGGAAAACTGGACAACTACATGTAAAAGAATGAAATTAGAACACTCCCTAACACCATACACAAAAATAAACTCAAAATGGGTTAGAGACCTAAATGTAAGACCGGACACTATAAAACTCTTAGAGGAAAACATAGGAAGAACACTGACATAAATCACAGCAAGATCTTTTTTGATCCACCTCCTACAGGAATGGAAATAAAAACAAAAATAAACAAATGGGACCTAAGGAAACTTAAAATCTTTTGCAAAGCAAAGGAAAATACAAAGAAGATGAAAAGACAACCCTCAGAATGGGAAAAAATACTTGCAAACGAATCAACAGACAAAGGATTAATCTCCAATATATATAAACAGCTCATGCAGCTCAATATTAAAAAAACAAACAACCCAATCTAAAAATAGGCAGAAGACCTAAATAGACATCTCTCCAAAGAAGACATACAGATGGCCAAGAAGCACATGAAAAGCTGCTCAACATCACTAATTATTAGAGAAATGCAAATCAAAACTACAATGAGGTACTACCTCACACCAGTCAGAATGACAATCATCAAAAAATCTACAAACAGGGCTTCCCTGGTGGCGCAGTGGTTGAGGGTCCGCCTGCAGATGCAGGGGACGCGGGTTTGTGCCCCGGTCCGGGAAGATCCCACATGCCGCGGAGCGGCTGGGCCCGTGAGCCATGGCTGCTGAGCCTGCGTGTCCGGAGCCTGTGCTCCGCAACGGGAGAGGCCACAGCAGTGAGAGGCCCGCGTACTGCAAAAAAAAAAAAAAAAAAAAATCTACAAACAACAAATGCTGGAGAGGGTGTGGAGAAAAGAGAACCCTCTTGCACTGTTGGTGGGAATGTAAATTGATACAGCCACCATGGAGAACAGTATGGAGGTTCCTTAAAAAACTAAAAGTAGAATTACCATATGACCCAGCAATCCCACCACTGGACATATACCCAGAGAAAGCCATAATTCAAAAAGACACATGCATCCCAATGTTCATTGCAGCACTATTTACAATAGCCAGGTCATGGAAGCAAACTAAATGCCCGACAGACGAATGGATAACGAAGATGTGGTACATATATACAATGGAATATTGCTCAGCCATAAAAAGGAACGAAATTGGGTCATTTGTAGAGACGTGGATGAATCTAGAGACTGTCATACAGAGTGAAGTAAGTCAGAAAGAGAAAAACAAATATTGTATATTAACGCATATATGTGGAACCTAGAAAAATGGTACAGATGAACTGGTTTGCAGGGCAGAAATAGAGACACAGATGTAGAGAATAAACGTATGGACACCAAGGGGGAAAAGTGGCACAGGGGGGTGGTGGTGGTGGGATGAATTGGGAGATTGGGATTGACATATATACACTAATATGTATAAAATAGATAACTGATAAGAACCTGCTATATAAAAAAATAAATAAAATAAAATTAAAAAATTAAAAAAAAAAAAGGGCACCGTCATCATCCAAGTGGACCTGGGCATCCTGCTGAACTTCTCCCTTCCCTCTGCACTCAGGGAATCAGGTCTTACCAACTTCACCTCCTCCCCATCGCTCAGAAGTCGATTTCACCTCCTCCAACGCATCCTCTATCTGCTTCCTGAGCAATTTCTTTCTGAAATGCAAAAATGAACATGTGATCCCTCTCTTGAAATTATTGAATTATTATCATCAATTCAATTAAAATTATTCAATCTCATTGACTTGAGGATGAAAACCAAACCCTTTGATATAGCATACATGTTCCTCCATGACTGGGCCTTTGCTGGCCTCTTTAACTTCATCTCTGGCCATTTAACCCTTCACTGCAACAGACAAAACCACCCACCAGGGTTTTATGCCTCCAAACCGTTGCTCATGCTGCACCCTCTGCCCAGATGCCCCTCTATCACCTCCTTGGTACTCTCTTCCCAAGCTCTCAGTCCTCCTCAGTTTGGGTCCCTTATCTGTACAGATATACATCCCAGTAACACCTGTAATGTTCCCTGGCCCTTTCTTGCTTATGTGACTGTCTCCAATATTTCCTAAGAAAGAGGAGTGGAGGACATCTGATTCGCCTCATATCCCCAATGCCCTGCACAGGGCCTGGCATATGTGTTGATTATATGAATACATCTGGGACTGAATGCAACTTCAGGACAGCAAGGAGCCCAACTTCAGATGCTCAGTCAGCTGGGCTTGAGGGCTTCAGAGTGCTCTGAAAACCAGGCTGAACTCCAGTTGGCCCAGTGGGTCCAGCCACTGACCACACTGTGCTATGTCCATACGGGAACAGAAGTGGCACTCTATTCCAAGGGCGACACTTTTTCTAGTTCTTGGCCCACCTGGCTGGGCTCCCAAGAGCCCAAAATCTCCTCCAAACCCTAGATGTGGTACTGCATTCCAAAAGCCATCCTAA
This sequence comes from Aethalodelphis obliquidens, assembly GCF_003676395.1. Taxonomy (NCBI): domain Eukaryota; kingdom Metazoa; phylum Chordata; class Mammalia; order Artiodactyla; family Delphinidae; genus Aethalodelphis; species Aethalodelphis obliquidens. The sequence continues at coordinate 1,248,766 of NW_020838008.1, forward strand.
GCCCATCTTTAGGGCTCACAGACAGCAGCTTCAGTACCTGCCCTCTCTCCTGGTACATGGAATCCTGGCTTGATCGCCATCAACTAGAATAAATTTTTAGGCCAGTCTCACCCTCGGAGTGACCTGGGGTCACGAGAGATCTGGTGTTCTGGGACCATGTGTCATCCAAGCAATTCCACTTACAGGCATAACTCAGAGCTCAAGTCCTCTGAGCTAACATATAACAGAGCTTAGAACAAAGGCTCATGAAGTTCTACTTCTCCCCTTCCAGAGCCTGATGGTCTTTAGAAAGACCACCATAGGTTATTATGGCCAGGTGCAATGTGACACCACTCCAGATCACTATTAATCTGATAGGGTCCATGGGTTGCAAGCAACAGAAACAGACTGCAAAATGGGGATTTTCCAGAAGAGTGTGTGGTGGTCTTGGGTTGGACTAACTCAGGAATATATCTTCCTGAGATTTTAGATTTGCCAAACTACATATGCCAAACTACACACCCACAGGTGCCATGACAGTTCATCTTTTCTCTGTGTCCTCACATGGTAAGAAGAAGCAAGGGAGCTCTTATGATCTGATCACCTCCCAAAGGCCCCCTCCAAATACCATCACATTAGAGATTACGTTTCAACATAATAAATTTTGTCAGGACACATTCAGTCTATAGCATGAGAGAAAGAACAGTTACAAGGGCCTGCCCCAATATATGTTTCGGGCACCCTCAGTGGCCCCATCCAACGGATGGAAAACATCAGTTTTATCTTCTGACCAACAATAGTCTATGTGGGAGGGGCTTTCCTGGTGGCGCAGTGGTTAAGAATCCGCCTGCCAATGCAGGGGACACGTGTTCGAGCCCTGGTCCGGGAATATCCCACATGCCACAGAGCAACAAAGCCCACATGCCACAACTACTGAGCTTGTGCTCTAGAGCCCGCAAGCCACAACTACTGAAGCCCGTGTGCCACAACTACTGAAGCCTGCACACCTAGAGCCTGTGCTCTGCAACAAAAAGAAGCCACCGCAATGAGAAGCCCTCACACCGCAACAAAGAGTAGCCACCACTCGCCACAACTAGAGAAAGCCAGTGCACAGCAACAGAAGACCCAACGCAGCCAATAAATAAATACATACATACATACATAAATACATAAATAAATAAAATCTATTTAAAAAAATAGTCCATGTGGGAATGTGCAAATCCCATGCTGAATACTTTTGTAGGGCTGGTGGCCCTAGAGAGCTGTTGTCACTCACTATTGTCTGTGTGATAGCCAATAGCCTCCAATTTCTCAATAGCCTCATTTTAGTGAATGTAAAATGATATCTCATTGTGGGGTTTTGTTGTTGTTTTTTTTTGTTTGTTTTGTTTTGTTTTTCCTTTTCTAACATCCCTATTGGAGTATAATTGCTTTACAATCGTGTGTTAGTTTCTGCTTTACAACAAAATGAATCAGTTATATATATACATATGTTCCCATATCTCTTCCCTCTTGCGTCTCCCTCCCTCCCACCCTCCCTATCCCACCCCTTCAGGCGATCACAAAGCACGGAGCTGATCTCCCTGTGCTATGCGGCTGCTTCCCACTAGCTATCTACCTTACGTTTGGTAGTGTATATATGTCCATGCCTCTCTCTCGCTTTGTCACACCTTACCCTTACCCTTCCCCATATCCTCAAGTCCATTCTCTAGTAGGTCTGTGTCTTTATTCCTGTCTTACCCCTAGGCTCTTCATGACATTTTTTCCCTTAAATTCCATATATATGTGTTAGCATATGGTATTTGTCTCTCTCTTTCTGACTTATTTCACTCTGTATGACAGACTCTAGGTCTATCCACCTCATTACAAATAGCTCAATTTCGTTTCTTTTTATGGCCGAGTAATATTCCATTGTACATATGTGCCACATTTTCTTTATCCATTCATCTGATGATGGACACTTAGGTTGTTTCCATCTCCGGGCTATTGTAAATAGAGCTGCAATGAACATTTTGGTACATGACTCTTTTTGAATTATGGTTTTCTCAGGGTATATGCCCAGTAGTGGGATTGCTGGGTCATATGGTCGTTCTATTTGTAGTTTTTTTTTTTTTTATAAATTTATTTATTTTATTATTTATTTATTTAGGCTGTGTTGGGTCTTTTGTTGCTGTGCACGGGCTTTCTCTAGTTGTGGTGAGCAGGGGCTACTCTTCGTTGCAGTGCACGGTCTTCTCATTGCGATGGCTTCTCTTGTTGCAGAGCACGGGCTCTAGGCACATGGGCTTCAGTAGCTGTGGCACACTAGCTCTAGAGCACAGGCTCAGTAGTTGTGGCGTATGGGCTTAGCTGCTCCACAGCATGTGGGATCTTCCCAGACCAGGGCTTGAACCCGTGTCCCCTGCATTGGCAGGCAGATTCTTAACCACTGCGCCACCAGGGAAGCCCTATTTGTAGTTTTTTAAGCAACCTCCATACTGTTCTCCACAGTGGCTGTATCAATTTACATTCCCACCAACAGTGCAAGAGGGTTCCCTTTTCTCCACACCCTCTCCAGCATTTATTTTTTCTAGATTTTTTGATGATGGCCATTCTGACTGGTGTGAGATGATATCTCATTGTAGTTTTGATTTGCATTTCTCTAATGATTATTGATGTTGAGCAATCTTTCATGTGTTTGTTGGCAGTCCATATATCTTCTTTACAGAAATGTCTATTTAGGTCTTCTGCCCATTTTTGGACTGGGTTTTTTGGTTTTTTTTGTTATTAAGCTGCAGGAGCTGCTTATAAATATTGGAGATTAATCCTTTGTCAGTTGCTTCATTTGCAAATATTTTCTCCCATTCTGAGGGTTGTCTTTTGGTCTTGTTTATGGTTTCCTTTGCTGTGCAAAAGCTTTGAAGTTTCATTAGGTCCCCTTTGTTTATTTTTGTTTTTATTTCCATTTCTCTAGGAGGTGGGTCAAAAAGGATCTTGCTGTGATTTATGTCATAGAGTGTCCTGCCTATGTTTTCCTCTAAGAGTTTGATAGTTTCTGGCCTTACATTTAGGTCTTTAATCCATTTTGAGCTTATTTTTGTGTATGGTGTTAGGGAGTGATCTAATTTCATACTTTTACATGTAGCTGTCGAGTTTTCCCAGCACCACTTATTGAAGAGGCTGTCCTTTCTCCACTGTACATTCCTGCCTCCTTTTTCAAAGATAAGGTGACCATATGTGCGTGGATTTATCTCTGGGCTTTCTTTCCTGTTCCATTGATCTATCTTTCTGTTTTTGTGCCAGTACCATATTGTCTTGATTACTGTAGCTTTGTAGTATAGTCTGAAGTCAGGGAGCCTGATTCCTCCAGCTCCGTTTTTCGTTCTCAAGATTGCTTTGGCTATTTGGGGTCTTTTGTGTTTCCATACAAATTGTGAAATCTTTTGTTCTAGTTCTGTGAAAACTGCAAGTAGTAGTTTGATAGGGGTTGCATTGAATCTGTAGATTGCTTTGGGTAGTAGAGTCATTTTCACAATGTTGATTCTTCCAATCCAAGAACATGGTATATCTCTCCATCTATTTTATTCCATCTATTTGTATCTTTCATCAGTGTCATAATTTTCTGCATACAGGTCTTTTGTCTCCTTAGGTAGGCTTATTCCTAGATATTTTATTCTTTTTGTTGCAATGGTAAATGGGAGTGTTTTCTTGATTTCACTTTCAGATTTTTCATCTTTAGTGTATAGGAATGCCAGTGATTTCTGTGCATTAATTTTGTAACCTGCTACTTTACCAAATTCATTGATTAGCTCTAGTAGTTTTCTGGTAGCATCTTTAGGATTCTCTATGGATAGTATCATGTCATCTGCAAACAGTGACAGCTTTACTTCTTCTTTTCCAATTTGGATTCCTTTTATTTCCTTTTCTTCTCTGATTGCTGTGGCTAAAACTTCCAAAACTATGTTGAATAAGAGTGGTGAGAGTGGGCAACCTTGTCTTGTGCCTGATCTTAGTGGAAATGCTTTTAGTATTTCACCATTGAGGACGATGTTGGCTGTGGGTTTGTCATATATGGCCTTTATTATGTTGAGGAAAGTTCCCTCTATGCCTACTTTCTGGAGGGTTTTTATCATAAATGGGTGTTGAATTTTGTCGAAAGCTTTCTCTGCATCTATTGAGACGATCATATGGTTTCTCTCCTTCAGTTTCTTAATATGGTGTATCACGTTGATTGATTTGCATATATTGAAGAATCCTTGCATTCCTGGAATAAACCCCACTTGATCATGGTGTATGATCCGTTTAATGTGCTGTTGGATTCTGTTTGCTAGTATTTTGTTGAGGATTTTTGCATCTATGTTCATCAGTGATATTGGCCTATAGTTTTCTTTCTTTGTGACATCCTTGTCTGGTTTTGGTATCAGGGTGATGGTGGCCTCGTAGAATGAGTTTGGGAGTGTTCCTCCCTCTGCTATATTTTGGAAGAGTTTGAGGATAGGTATTAGCTCTTCTCTAAATATTTGATAGAATTTGCCTGTGAAGCCATCTGGTCCTGGGCTTTTTTTTGTTGGAAGATTTTTAATTACAGCTTCAATTTCAGTGCTTGTGATTGGTCTGTTCATATTTTCTATTTCTTCCTGATTCAGTCTTGGCAGGTTGTGCATTTCTAAGAATTTGTCCGTTTCTTCCAGGTTGTCCATTTTATTGGCATAGAGTTGCTTGTAGTAATCTCTCATGATCTTTTGTATTTCTGCAGTTTCAGTTGTTACTTCACCTTTTTCATTTCTAATTCTATTGATTTGAGTCTTCTCCCTTTTTTTCTTGATGAGCCTGGCTAATGGTTTATCGATTTTGTTTATCTTCTCAAAGAACCAGCTTTTAGTTTTATTGATCTTTGCTATCGTTTCCTTCATTTCTTTTTCATTTATTTCTGATCTGATTTTTATGATTTCTTTCCTTCTGCTAACTTTTGGGTTTTTTTGTTCTTCTTCCTCTAATTGCTTTAGGTGCAAGGTTAGGTTTTTTATTCGAGATGTTTCCTGTTTCTTAAGGTAGGCTTGTATTGCTATAAACTTCCCTCTTAGAACTGCTTTTTCTGCATCCCATAGGTTTGGGGTCGTCGTGTCTCCATTGTCATTTGTTTCTAGGTATTTTTTAATTTCCTCTTTGATTTCTTCAGTGATCACTTCGTTATTAAGTAGTGTATTGTTTAGCCTCCATGTGTTTGTATTTTTTACAGATCGTTTCCTGTAATTGATATCTAGTCTCATAGCATTGTGGTCGGAAAAGATACTTGATACAACTTCGATTTTCTTAAATTTACCAAGGCTTGATTTGTGACCCAAGATATGATCTATCCTGGAGAATGTTCCATAAGCACTAGAGAAAAATGTGTATTCTTTTGTTTTTGGATGGAATGTCCTATAAATATCAATTAAGTCCATCTTGTTTAATGTATCATTTAAAGCTTGTGTTTCCTTATTTATTTTCATTTTGGGTGATCTGTCCATTGGTGAAAGTGGGGTGTTAAAGTCTCCTACTATGAATGTGTTACTGTCGAGTTCCCCTTTTATGGCTGCTAGTATTTGCCTTATGTATTGAGGTCCTCCTATGTGGGGTGCATAAATATTTACAATTGTTATATCTTCTTGAATCAATCCCTTGATCATTATGTAGTGTCCTTCCTTGTCTCTTCTAATAGTCTTTATTTTAAAGTCTATTTTGTCTGATATGAGAATTGCTACTCCAGCTTTCTTTTGGTTTCCATTTGCATGAAATATCTTTTTCCATCCCTTTACTTTCAGTCTGTATGTGTCTCTAGGTCTGAAGTGGGTCTCTTGTAAACAGCAAATATATGGGTCTTGTTTTTGTATCCACTCAGCCAATCTGTGTCTTTTGGTGGGAGCATTTAGTCCATTTACATTTAAGGTAATTATCGATATGTATGTTCTTATTCCCATTTTCTTAATTGTTTTGGGTTCGTTATTGTAGGTCTTTTCCTTCTCTTGTGTTTCTTGCCTAGAGAAGTTCCTTTAGCAGTTGCTGTAGACCTGGTTTGGTGGTGCTGAACTCTCTCAGCTTTTGCTTGTCTGTAAAGGTTTTAATTTCTCCATCAAATCTGAATGAGATCCTTGCTGGGTAGAGTAATCTTGGTTGCAGGCTTTTCTCCTTCATAACTTAAAATATATCCTGCCAGTCCCTACTGGCTTGCAGAGTTTCTGCTGAAAGATCAGCTGTTAACCTTATGGGGTTTCCCTTGTGTGTTATTTGTTGTTTTTCCCTTGCTGCTTTTAATATGTTTTCTTTGTATTTAATTTTTGACAGTTTCATTAATATGTGTCTTGGCGTGTTTCTCCTTGGATTTATCCTGTATGGGACTCTGTGTGCTTCCTGGTCTTTATTAACTATTTCCTTTCCCATATTAGGGAAGTTTTCAACTATAATCTCTTCAGATACTTTCTCAGTCCCTTTCTTTTTCTCTTCTTCTTCTGGAACCCCTATAATTCAAATGTTGGTGTGTTTAATGTTGTCCCAGAGGTCTCTGAGACTGTCCTCAGTTCTTTTCATTCTTTTTTCTTTATTCTGCTCTGCAGTAGTTATTTCCACTATTTTATCTTCCAGGTCACTTATCCGTTCTTCTGCCTCAGTTATTCTGCTATTGATCCCATCTAGAGTATTTTTCATTTCATTTATTGTGTTGTTCATCATTGTTTCATCTTTAGTTCTTCTAGGTCCTTGTTAAATCTTTCTTGCATTTTGTCTATTCTATTTCCAAGATTTTGGATCATATTTACTATCATTATTCTGAATTCTTTTTCAGGTAGACTGCCTATTTCCTCTTCATTTGTTAGGTCTGTGGGTTTTTATCTTGCTCCTTCATCTGCTGTGTGTTTTTCTGTCTTCTCATTTTTCTTATCTTACTGTGTTTGGGGTCTCCTTTTTGCAGGCTGCAGGTTCATAGTTCCCGTTGTTTTTGGTGTCTGTCCCCAGTGGCTAAGGTTGGTTCAGTGGGTTGTGTAGGCTTCCTGGTGGAGGGGACTAGTGCCTGTGTTCTCGTGGATGGGGATGGATCTTGTCTTTCTGGTGGGCAGGTCCACGTCTGGTGGTGTGTTTTGGGGTGTCTATAGACTTATTATGATCTTAGGCAGCCTCTGTGCTAATGGGTGGGGTTGTGTTCCTGTCTTGCTAGTTGTTTGGCATAGGATGTTCAGCACTGTAGCTTGCTGGTCGTTGAGTGAAGCTGGGTGATAGTGTTGAGATAGAGATCTCTGGGAGATTTTCGCCGTTTGATATTATGTGGAGCTGGGAGGTCTCTTGTGGACCAGTGTCCTGAAGTTGGCTCTCCCACGTCAGAGGCACAGCACTGACTCCTGGTTGCAGCACCAAGAGCCTTTCATCTACACGGCTCAGAATAAAAGGGAGAAAAAGTAGAAAGAAAGAATTAGTAGAAGTAGAAAGAAAGAAAGGAGGGAGGGAAGGAGGGAGGGAGGAAGGAAGGAGGGAAGGAAGGAAAAAAGAAAGAAAGAAGATAAAGTAAAATAAAGTAAGATAAAATATAATAAAGTTATTAAAATAAAAAAATATTAAGAGAAAAAAAACGGACGGATAGAGTCCTAGGAAAAATGGTGGAAGCAAAGCTATACAGACAAAATCTCACACAGAAGCATACACATACACACTCACAAAAAAAGGAAAAGGGGGAAAAAATCATAAATCTTGCTCTCAAAGTCCACCTCCTTAATTCCGGATGATTGGTTGTCTATTCATGTATTCCACAGATGCAGCGTACATCAAATTGACTGTGGAGCTTTAATCCGCTGCTCCTGAGGCTGCTGGGAGAGATTTCCCTTTCTCTTCTTTGTTCTCACAGCTCCCAGGGGCTCAGCTTTGGATTTGGCCCCGCCTCTGCGTGTAGGTCGCCGGAGGGCGTCTGTTCTTCGCTGAGACACGACGAGGTTAAAGAAGCCTCTGATTCGGGGTCTCTGGCTCACTCAGGCCGGGGGTGGTGCGGGGGGGGGTTGGGAGGGGCACGGAGTGCGGGGCGGGTCTGCGTCGGCAGAGGCCGGCGTGACGTTGTACCAGCCTGAGGCGTGCCGTGCGTTCTCCCGGGGGAGTTGTCCCGGGTTTCCGGGACCCTGGCAGTGGCGGGCTGCACAGGCTCCCCGGAAGTGGGGTGTGGATAGTGACCTGTGCTCGCACACAGGCTTCTTGGTGGCGGCAGCAGCAGCCTTAGCGTCTCATGCCTGTCTCTGGGGTCCGCGCTTTTAGCCGCGGCTCGCGCCCGTCTCTGGAACTCCTTTAAGCAGCGTTCTTAATCCCCTCTCCTCGCGCACCAGGAAACAAAGAGGGAAGAAAAAGTCTCTTGCCTCTTAAGCAGGTCCAGACTTTTCCCCGGACTCCCTCCTGGCCAGCCGTGGCGCACTAACCCCCTGCAGGCTGTGTTCACACCGCTAACCCCAGTCCTCTCCCTGCCTCCTACCGAAGCCGGAGCCTCAGCTCCCAGCCCCGCCCGCCCCGCCTCTCGGGCTGGTGAGTGCCGATCGGCACAGATCCTCTGTGTGTGAATCTCTCCGCTTTGCCCCCCGCACCCCTGTTACTGTGCTCTCCTCCGCGGCTCCGAAGCTTTCCCCCTTCGCCACCCGCAGTCTCCGCCTGCGAAGGGGCTTCCTAGTGTATGGAAACCTTTCCTCCTTCACAGCTCCCTCCCATTGGTGCAAGTCCCGTCCCTATCCTTTTGTCTCTGTTTATTCTTTTTTCTTTTGCCCTACCCAGGTACGTGGGGGGTTTCTTGCCTTTTGGGAGGTCTGAGGTCTTCTGCCAGCGTTCAGTAGGTGTTCTGTAGGAGTTGTTCCACGTGTAGTTGTATTTCTGGTGTATCTGTGGGGAGGAAGGTGATCGCGTCTTACTCTTCCGCCATCTTCCCGGAAGCTCTCATTGTGGTTTTAATTTGCACTTCCCTAAAGACTAATGATGTTGGACGCTTTCTCATGTGCTTTTCGGCTATTTGCACATCTTCAAGGGTCTGTTCAAGCCTTTTACCCATTTAAATAAATTGGGTTGTACATTTTTTTTTAAACAACAGGAATTTATTTTTTAATAAATTTATTTATCTATTTTTGGCTGTGTTGGGTCTTTGTTGCTGTGCGTGGGCTTTTCTCTAGTTGCGGCGAGCAGGGACTACTCTTTGTTGCAGTACGTGGGCTTCTCATTGCGGTGGCTTCTCTTGTTGCAGGAATACAGGCTCTAGGTGTGTGGGCTTCAGTAGTTGTGGCACGCAGGCTCAGTAGTTGTGGCACACAGGCTTAGCTGCTCCGCAGTATGTGGGATCCTCTGGGACCAGAGCTCGAACCCGTGTGCCCTGCATTGGCAGGCGGATTCTTAACCACTGTGCCACCCCAGGAATTTATTTTCTTACAGTTTTGGAGGCTGTAAGTCTGAGACCAGGCTATAATCTTACAATGGGATAGTACTCAGCAATTAAAAAGAATAAACTAGTGTAGTTCACCTTTGTAAACAGTTGCTGGTGAATATGCAGAATGATACAACTGCTTTGGAGCATTATTTTGGGTGTTTCTTAAAAAATTACACATACATCTTCCTTATGACCCAGCAATTCCACCCAAGATAAATAAAAACATATGTCCACACAATGACATATGCATGAATATTCATAGCAGCTTTATTTGTAGTAGCCCCAAAGTGGAAACAACCCAAATGTCCCTCATCTGGTGAATAGAAAAACTGTGAAACATCCATACAGTAGAATACTACTCAGAAATAAAAATGAATTAACTCTGGGGCTTCCCTGGTGGCGCAGTGGTTGAGAGTCCGCCTGCTGATGCAGGGGACGCGGGTTTGTGCCCCGGTCCGGGGGAATCCCACGTGCCACGGAGCGGCTGGGCCCGTGGGCCATGGCCACTGGGCCTATGTGTCCAGGGCCTGTGCTCCGCAACGGGAGAGGCCGCAGCGCTGGGAGGCCCGCATACCGCAAAAAAAAAAAAAAAAAAAAAAAAAGAATTAACTCTTTATATGTGCTATAACATGAATGAATCAAAAACATGATACTTCCCAAATGAAGGCAAACATAAAAGAGTACACACTGTATAATTCCATGTATATGAAGTTCTACAACAGGCAAAGCTTATTTATAGGAACAGACAGAAATGGATCAGTGTTGCTTTTAGGGAAGGGTGTGGGGAGGATTTCCTGGGAAGGGCAGAAGGGAATTTTCTGGGGTGATGGCGATGTTCTATATATTGTTTAGAGTGATCACACTGAAGTATACAATTGTCAAAATTCATCAATTTAAACATTTAAGATCTGTACATTTCATAGTATATAAATTATATCTCTTTAAAAAAACTGAATTAAGCTTCAATTTATTTATTTATTTATTCGGCTGTGTCGGGTCTTCATTGCGGCGCAAGGGCTTTTCTCTCTAGTTGCCTCGAGCGGAGGCTGCTCTTCATTGAGGTGTGTGGCCTTCTCATTGCGGTGGCTTCTCTTGCTTCTGAGCACGGACTCTAGGCATGTGGGCTTCAGTAGTTGTGGTGCACAGGCTCAGTAGTTGTGGCGCACAGGATTAGTTGCTCTGTGGCATGTGGGATCTTCCTGGACCAGGGCTTGAACCCATGTCCCCTGCCTTGGCAGGCGGATGCTTAACCACTCACTGTGCCACGAGGGAAGTCCCTATGCCTCAATTTTAGATTGCTATCACCAGGTGGCAGTGGAAACTAATTTCTAAGAGTCCAACTGTAAAGTGTGTGCAATGCCTAAGATTTGTAAATCATTCTATTAGTGAGTGTTCTTGAAAGCATGAGGCACAGTTCTGTAAGCATGAATTTTAAATTTCAATCAGTAGTATTGTGCTGGAGGTCTCTTTGTGTTTCTTACCCTCCCCCTGCCCCATTCAGCACCGTGTTTTAAAGATCTAACTACTCTGTTGTGTGTCTATCTAGCTCATTGCTCCTTACTGTGACAGAACATTCCAGTGATGGATGCCTCATTGTGTCCAGCCCTCCAATCACCACAAATAACTTTGTGATAAAATATCCTCTTACATGTTCTTTATGCACCTGCGTAAGAATTTCTCTAATGATATAACCAGGAGTGGGGTCCTTCCCAGCTCCACTCATAATATTTATTTATTTGTACATTTTTATCCCCTCTACTTCATAAATTCCCCCAAAACTCTTTGTGCTAAAACAGCTGAATCCAGGCAACATCCCAAACTTTTAAATTAAAGGAAATGTATGCTGTGAGTCGTTTTATTTGTATGTTTCTCTGTAAAATGTGTAGTGCTCTTTGTGATGTCGTTTAAATTTACAAAATAGTATTGTTGACTAAGATTTTTTCTTTCTTTTTTTTTTTTTTTTTTTGCGGTACGCGGGCCTCTCACCGCTGCGGCCTCTCCGGTTGCGGAGCACAGGCTCCGGACGCACAGGCTCAGCGGCCATGGCTCACGGGCCCAGCCGCTCTGCGGCACGTGGGATCCTCCCGGACCGGGGCACGAACCCGTGTCCCCTGCATCGGCAGGCGGACTCTCAACCACTGCACCACCAGGGAAGCCCAGATTTTTTTAATATAATTTATTTTTTCATTTATTTTATTTCTGGTTGTGTTGGGTCTTCGTTGCTGCATGCGGGCTTTCTCTAGTTGGGGCGAGCGCGGGCTATTCTTCGTTGCAGTGCACGGGCTTCTCATTGTGGTGGCTTCTCTTGTTGTGGCGCATGGGGTCAGTAGTTGTGGCTTGCGGGCTCTAGAGCACAGGCTCAGTAGTTGTGGCACACGGGCTTAGTTGCTCTGCGATCTTCTCACACCAAGGATCGTGCCCGTGTCCCCTGCATTGGCAGGCAGATTCTTAACCACTGAGCCACCAGGGAAGTCCCTGTTGACTAAGATTTGAACCTCCAAATTGATAATCATGGATTATCTTCTACTGAATAAATTTCTCCTGATTCTTTGTGGTAAAACAGCTGAATTTAAGCAACATTCTAAATTTTAAATTACAGGTGATGTTTTAGAACAAGAAGTTTTCTCAACAGTGGCACTATTGACATTTTGGGCCTGATAATTCTTTGCTATAGAGGGCTGTCCTGTGCATTATAGGATGTCCCTGGCTACTACCCACTAGATGCCAGTAGCATTCCTCCTCCCTGGTTGTGACAACCAAAAATGTCTCCAGACATTGTCAAATGTCCAATGAGGGGGGCAAATCACCTCCAGTTGGGAACGACTGTTTTATGGTAAACAAACTCTGGGATTCACTTGGAACCCTTTTGCTAGACTCTCCCCCCCCCACTTTTGATTTTTAATAAATTTATTTATTTATTTTTGGCTGCATTGGGTCTTTGTTGCTGCGCGTTGGCTTTTCTCTAGTTGCAGCGAGAGGGGGCTACTCTTCATTGTGGTAGGTGGGTTTCTCATTGTGGTGGCTTCTCTTGTTGCGGACCATGGGCTCTAGGCGTGCGGGCTCAGTAGTTGTGGCGCACGGGCTTAGCTGCTCCGCGGCATGTGGGATCTTCCCGGACCAGGGCTCGAACCGTGTCCCCTGCATTGGCAGGCAGATTCTTAACCACTGCGCCACCAGGGAAGCCCCCCCCCCGCACCTTTCTTTCTGTCAGTTTATTTCTACCCTAATCTCAACTACAGACTTGTATTACATGGTCATTTAAAAAATGTTCGTTCCTGCTTTCTAGCTGGAATAACGTTCTTTCTGGAGATACTTACCAGAGCCCTTAGCCTCTTAGTGGACTGAGCACCAAATAGTCTTTGCTAGGTTTCCTGGCTTCCCTGTCTCAGACACTAAAGTGCATCAGAGGAGGAAGAGGGAGTCAGAATTCTCCTTGTGTCTGCTCCCGGAGGAATCCAGAAGAGCAGGTAGAACCCCACAGTGGCTGATAAGATCTTAAGAGTCTGTTGACCCAGTCTGCAAGGGGAACAGAAAAAGGGGGTCTCTCTTTTTAGTTCTCACATCCTCTCCCCTCCTCTCTCTAGATCTCTCTCTTTATTTATTTATTTATTTATTTATTGGTTTGCACTGGGTCTTAGTTGTGGCAGGTGGGCTCCTTAGTTGCGGCTTGCCAGCTCCTTAATTGCGGCATGCATGTGGAATCGAGTTCCCTGACCAGGGATCGAATCTGGGCCCCCTGCATTGGGAGCTCAGAGTCTCAACCACTGCGCCAGCAGGGAATTCTCTCTCTAGATCTCTTTTGTAACAATTTTTATCTACAGTCCTTGGATAAGCACCCAGAGTGATGACTGTCCCCTATATTCCTCAGCACACTAGCACTGTAACTTTCTCAGGAAATTTCTCTGTGTGGGAATTTCCTGGTGGTCCAGTGATTAAGACTCAGCACTTTCACTGCTGAGGGCCCGGTTTAATACCAGATCAGGGAACTAAGATCCTGCAAGCCAAGCAGCATGGTCAAAAAAAAAAAAAAGAAACGTTCTCTGTGGTCAAATAAGTGAGGGCAACACTGCCTACTGAATCCCTGTCTCGGACAATGGCAATGCCCATTAGATCATTAAAGACATTGAGATGTCTTTAATGTGTGAAGGCGTTACCACCCCTAGTCCTAGGAGCAACAGCAAAAGCTGCAGCTGTGCGAGCGAGACCGTTGCACAGGAATTTAGGAGGAGGGATGCAGCTCCTCAGATGTCTTTTTTTTTTTTTTGGCCGTGCTGCACGGCATGCAGGATCTTCCCTGACTAGGGATTGAACCCAGGCCATGGCAGTGAAAGTGCAGAGTCCTAACCACTGGACTGCCAGGGAACTCCCTCAGATGTCTATTTTTAACCTAGCATTTCCCAGATTGACTACAGAACTTTCCCATTCCTCCTCCATTGTTTAACAAATATTTATCGGTATTAACACCCCCAGAGCTGGTGTCCCAAGGAACACAGTTTGGGAAATGTTGTCTTAGCTATTAACAACTTACATCTTTTGTAAATTGCCTTCAAAAGCCATTAATGTGTTCATTCTTTTATTCAAAACACTGTTGGGCATCCACCATCCTAGTATGAGGACTACAAAGATTACTCGTCCCAGCAGCACCCCCGGCAGACAGATGAATCAGATTGTGTCAGTAGATATGTGAAGGTCTGAGCCAGATATTGGGGAAACAGTGGAACCCAGTGATTAATTCTGACACTGGAGTTCTGATAACCTTCACAGATCAGGCAATACCTCGCTAAGCCTAGAATACAAGATCGAGTCCCTTAATCCTTACAGTGTCAGGGGCTTGTTAGAAAGGCAGAATCTCAGGTTCCACGTTGGAACTACCAAGTCAGAACCTGTGCTTTAACAAGATCTCCAACGGATCTTTTTGTATATTACTGTTTGAGAAGCACTGCCTTAAAATGAGCACACTGTCTGACAAGAAAGTAAACAGAAACAAAATGCAGTTCTGTGTGATGTCTTGGCCAAAGGCTGACCTAGCAGCCTCCAGGCCAGGCCAGTCAGACAGGATAGGAAGGGAAGATGGGCAGAGGCAACGAGTGTCTTCTTTCCTCTCCTCACCCTCACCCAGCAATGACTGATTCAGCAGGTAAGGCTACAGGCATGTCATCCGGTAGCAGGAACAGGTAATGAGGCCATACCTGTGGTCCTTCCTGCCTAGATGTCTGCCATGACTGGGTAGGCATAATGGGTTTGACTGGAAGGAAGGGAAAGAGTAGGGTTTGGAGGGGAAGTGGGTATTTCCCATTACCCTCCCAGAGATACCATCTCTGCTCTGGACCAGGCAAATGGCCAGCCACAGAGCCACAGAGCCCAGGGTTCAGGGCTCAGGGCTCAGGAACTTTTAGCTTCTTCCTCTTGATCCTCAACATTTGTTGAGGGAAGAGGTACAGGGAGGGTTCATGGCACCCCAACCCACTGGGAAGGAAAGAAGTTCAGGGCGAGCGCACCTCGACGCTGAGCAGGTGGCCCAGTTTTGCAATCTCTTTCCCTCCACAGGTCATGCGCTTGTCTGGGTGTAGCCCTGGGCACTGGTGGGGCGAGCTCTGTGGGCTACAGTGAGACTGAGGGCAGGCTGGGCCTTTGCTAGGGGTCCTGGTGAGGACCCGGGAGAAGGCTTTTCCCACAGACTAGGCTGTGATGGGTGGAGGGCGACTAGCCCAGGGTGGGGGTAACTAAGGGGAAGAAAACCGAAAACCACAACATAAATAACCACAATGAAGGGGAGCAGAATATGCCACCCCCAAATAAATGCTTTGATAAATTGATTGTTTTGAGATGTAAGCACTTGAAAAATAGCAAATGTAGGGAGAGGCTTTCTCTGAACTCTCCTTATCTGCCTAAGGATAGATCTTCCAGAAGAACTCATTTGTCATAGAGTCCCTCCCCGGTGGTATCATCAACTAGGGAAGAGAGGAGACTGGAAGTTGATAGCACACCCAGAAGATAAACTTTGTCATGAACTACCATACCTTCAATCTAAGGGCCCATTCATCTGTCCTTAAAATCATTTCCTCTCACCTGGGAGTCCTACATTCCCTGCCCGAACCCCCACCCCTTCCCTATTAAGATGGTATTTAATCCTGAATTCTAAGCCACCTCGGGGCATTCGTTATTCACTTCCCCCTGGGTATCTCCAATGAGGTATACAGGTTAATCAACTTCTATTTGTTTTTCTCTTGTTAATCTGTCTTTTATTACAGGGGTCTCAGCTAAGAACTCAGAAGGGTAGAGAAAACATTATTTTTTCTCCCCTACAACAGCAAAACAAAACAAAACAGCGAAGTACCAACACCAGCACTGCCCCTGCCCTTAGGAGGTCTTACGTGTGATGCATCTCCCAGCAGGGGGTGCCTCTCTGCACCCTCCAGGGGCCAGAAGAGATGAGGTGAGCACCCAGTGCCTGAATACACCAGGATGAAGACTTCTAGCTATTCTACCTAGATACTCCAAAGGTAAGTCAGGCAGCAGTAGACAGAGATGGGATAGGGAGGTGGCATTTGAAGCAGAGGGAAGGGCCAACAGAAAGGCCCAAAGGCAAGACCACACTCACCTGGGTGGGAAGAGGGATCAACTTACATATCTCCATCCAGTTCTGATGAAGCTGGCCCTATTGTGTTTTCTACTCTCCAAGGACACCATTCATACCCTGTGCCTGTCACTGTTGGTAGAGTCCCTGTTTGTTCCCCAAGGACAGGACTACTTGTGACTCACTTTGTTTCCCAGCAGCCCACTACAGGGCCCAACCTAACCCTGACTGTAAGACTAAGAGCTCCCCATAACTCCACGGTAGGTGCTCAGGACACCTGGATCCGTTGTAGCAACCCTGCTCCTGCAGGCAACCTCCTCAGAAGGGTACCTGTCTCACCACCTCCTACTCTTTTCTGAAGAAAGGGTTAACTTAGAGAGTTGTTTGCTGAGGTTCCTGACAGGAACCAGGCCAAGGCATATCTGGGGGCGGATTCCTTGGCTGGGACTTGCCAGGGTCAGTCTGGTTTGTTCCTGATAACGTGAGCAGAGGATGATATATGTGTGCTCTAAAAAAACCAAATAAAATTCTGGCTGCAAAAGTAATTCATGCTCATTGTAGAAAAATTGGAAAATAAAGAAAAATATAAATGAAAAAATAGATACCACCTTTAATCCCACCACCTAAAGGCAACCTCTTTATACATTTTGGTGAATTCCTTCCAAGTTTTTTTTTCCCCCTTTGCATATCTGTGTACATATTTAACATAGCTGAGATCATACTGGCTATGAGTTTCATGCCTTCCTTTTTCACTTGGCAGTACATTATAAGCTCTTACTCATTTGCTGTAATCATCATTAATATTCCATCCTACCCGTATATAATTTAGTTAGGTATGTCCCTGTAGTGGTTACAGATTTATATCACACTTCGACTGGGAATGTGCAGAAAAACTGTGATTTCTATATTCTTCGTCTCTAGCTGATCTAGTCTCCTGCACAACTTCCTACCTCCTTAATAGGGAAAATTAACAGTGGGTCTAACTAAAGAATAATCTGAAGAAATAATTTGAATAGCCTGCCTTTAAGGGTTTTATCTTTCTATGTAATCCCATTTTGCATGTCAGAAACCTTAGTCTTCCTCTTTGCATCTTTTCTGTAACAAATTCTAACCCCTGTTCCTCCTGCCTTCTCATGGATACAGAATCGGCCAGGGTCTCAGCAGAAAACAGATGGCTTACTCAACGCAGTCACTGAAGAGTTTCATAATAGGACTACCTACAAAGATGCCAGCAAGCCTAGGGCAACACGTAAGAAATGGTGAGGCACTCAGGACCAGAAATGTGTGAGGGCGTTACCACCCCTAGTCCTAGGAGCAACAGCAAAAGCTGCAGCTGTGCGAGCGAGACCGTTGCACAGGGATTTAGGAGGAGGGATGCAGCCATGGCCTCCCCTGTGGTCTGGCTGAGAGGGAACTAGGGGAGTAATGACTCTGACATCTCTCTCCACCTGCCCTCTATCTCTTTTCAGGGCCTCCCATTGGCCCAACTGAATGGGAAGGCAGGGGAACAAGTATTCTGCAGAGGTCAACCTCCCAGTATACAGAGAGAGTGGAAAACGGTGGACAAAGGATTTGAAGGGGCAAGTGAATAACTAGCCCACGTGATTTGTGCTGAGGAGGAAAAAACCAAAAGAAACAGGCACATTAATACTTTTCAAATCCTATCTATTATTGGACTTCCAAGTTGCTTCTTATTTTCACTTCTATAAATAATGTTTTTTCAAATGGGGACATCTCTCAAACTCTAAATTTTCTACTGAAGTTAATATATAATGAGAAGAGGTGCAGGGTCTCCCAGAGTCCAATTGTATTAGTTAAGTCTCTCTCTCTCTTTTTTTTTTTGCCGTGCCGCTCAGCTTGTGGGATCTGAGTTCCCCGACTAGGGGTTGATCCCGGGCCCTGGGCAGTGAGAGCACAGAGTCCTAACCACTGGACTGCCAGGGATTCCCAAGTTAAGTCTCTTTTGTTTATAAGTTACAAAAACACACCAGAGCTAGATTAAACTGAAAAAAAAAAGAGGGGGACATTAATTATCAGGATTATTAGGGTACTAGAGAGTCTCCCAAGGCCCAGTGGACTTCAGGAGTATAGGAACAGCAGCTGCAAGGAGCAGCTGCTCCCCCTAGGGCTGAGGCAGCCCACACCGTCATCCCACCCTCATGGCTAAGACCCAGACCTTGTAGGAGAGGGTGTAGCTGTGGTTCACAGGATGGTAGAGAAGTCACTATGGTGCTGCACTGGCAGAGCAGAATATGCTGGAAATCCACCCTCTAGAGTGCTTGGGATGTATTTACTGGGGTCCCTCTTCTACAAAACCACCTGTAGCAGTAGTGCGAGGGGAAGCTGGGGCGTTTGGATGATGGTGGCCACTGTGCACTGTAGGAGTTGGATGCTAAAGAAGCCATCTGTCCTGCAGGAAGCTGATGCAAGACAAGTCACTTGCATCGCAGGAGCTGGATACTGGAAAAGCTGTCCAGGCTGTAGAAGCCAGGTGCTGCCTGCCACAGGGGCGGGCTGAGCAGAGCACACCGGAATCCGGAAGGAAAATCCCTCCTACAATGTCTCTCCAGTGCCCTCTACTGACAAAGCTTACCATCTGTCAGCTCGCAAAGGAAAAATTTTGAGATGATCCACTACATTTCTGCAGAGCAGACAATGAAGATTGAATTTGGAGCTGAGAGGCAATAGATTGAGAACTAGCACAATCCCAACTCCATATGCCCATAGGAGGGACGATGACTGATCCAGCTGGTGCCACCCCTGGATTGGTCAGTCACCTGTGCTGAGAATGGAACTGCATTCATAAAAAGAGAAGCAGTGAGCATGGACAGGCAGGTGCAAGAAAGCCAGCTGGTCACCAAGCAGCCTTCGGGATCTCCAGGGGAGAGAAACAAGCACCTTAGTCATTAGAGAAATTGTCTGTCCTATAGATCAAGGACATTTCATCAAGCTTCACCATGGTTTGAAAAAATACTCCTCAAGACTACCCGTTTTCTTTTATTCAAACATGCAGCTCACCAAGAAACCTTCTGATGTTTCCTCCCATCTACACAAAACCAGATGAGGGACAGATTTTGGGCAGTGGCTACGTATTCTGCTGTTTGAAAAGGGATATCATCCACCATAATCTAATAAATCAGCCTTTGATGTTATCAGCCATGGGTGTTATTAGTGAAAGTCTGTCACCAAGAATTTGTTCTTATGTGGTGCAGTAAGAAGTAAGGTTCTGACCCTGAGGAGCTGAGAACCAGGTTTTGGACTCGAGGGACTCAGTCAGGGTGTTCTCCTGAAGGATCTGTAGCCTACATCCTACACAACATCACTGCTAGCACATTCCCCAAGGAAGAACCCTGAAGAACCCATGGATATATCGAATTCTATATATGTCCAACCAACAATCAACCTTCCTTCCTCCCTTCCTTCCTTCCTTCATAAATAAACAGCATATTTACTACTGAGCCAGCACTGTTTTTTTTTAATTAATGAATATTTTATTTTTGGCTGCATTGGGTCTTTGTTGCTGCGTGTGGGCTTTCTCTGGTTGTGGCGAGCGGGGGCTACTCTTCGTTGTGGTGTGCGGGCTTCTCATTGTGGTGGCTTCTCTTGTTGTGGAGCACAGGCTCTAGGCACACAGGCTTCAGTAGTTGTGGCGTGCGGGCTCAGTAGTTGTGGCTCATGGGCTGTAGAGCACAGGCTCAGTAGCTGCGGTGCACAGGCTTAGTTGCTCTGTGGCATGTGGGATCTTCCTGGACCAGGGCTCGAATCCACGTCCCCTGCATTGGCAGGCGGATTCTTAACCACTGTGCCACCAGGGAAGTCCAACAACCATTCTTTAGTTGCTGGACTTTTGGGCTGTTTCCAGTCTTTCACTAATTTATGTAACACAGAGATGAATGTCTTTGTGTTTAGTGTTCTTTTTGCTGTTGTTTTGTATTTCAAGTGATTCCTTTAGGATAGATAATCAGATTTGGAAATAAATTGGTGTCAAATCGTATCCTCCACTTTTTGGGGGGGAAGAGCATGAATATTTTATAGACATTTGAGACCTACTTACTGCCCAATGACTTCAGAAATGTACCAATTACAGTCCCACTAGAGGCTATTTCAGGACATCCTGACTTGGAGTATTACAGTTTGAAATGTGTGCATGCGTGTGTGTGCATACCTGTGAAATCTTGCTTTCTTTACACTTCTTTAGTTAATATTGGGGTTGGACGTTCATCCCACACTTGTTATCTCTTGTCCTCTTTTGAGAGTATTCTGTTCAAGTCCTTCACAGTTGAGAAGTATTTTATTTCAATCTCTGGGGAATTTCATGTCCCAGATTCTCTGTTCTGCCCTCTTTTGGTTGGAGAGGGGCTCTTTTCCCACCTGTAAATCCTTTGGAAATTCCCTTCTGAAGTCAAGTTCCTTTGGCATAGGAGGACAGGCTTGGGTGGCTAAGAGCTTCCATGGGGCTGGAAACAAGTGTATGGAAGTCTGAAGCCTGCAGAGCCAGTTGAACTTTCATCCCTGGTTGGAGAGTTTTCAAACGGAAGGAGCTCGTCTCTACATAATTTTCTTTTCACTTCCCATTTTTAAACATCCCAGAGGGACCCTGGGTGATTTCCTTCTCCTTATTTAACTCAAATTGAATCTCTGAATAAACTATGTCCCTCTTAGGAGCCTCAGACACATATTTAGAGGAAATGTGTCATTTAAAGTGCTTTTTTTTGAAGTCATGTGAGAAATTATCAGAGTAAGAATCTCCTCACCACCCTCTGTGCTCTGTGCCTTCTTTAGCTCAGAGCCAGGAGAAAAACTTTCTCCTCTTCCTCCCCGCCCCCAGTCCTTTTCCCTTCTGAGTCTGACACAGAAGAGACTTGCACACAGGTGGTAAGTGGCAAGCATAGGGCAGTTGCATGTGTTGAAGTAAGTGTGGCATGTGCGGGAGTGTGAGAGATGATAAAACGCATTCATGTGGGGAGTGAGGCTGAGCAATAATAATCAAGGGAGCTCTAGGGAGAAGGGGCCATTTGTGGTCACCTTAAATGATTAACAGGATCTTGAAATACAGTAAAGGAGTCAGCTAAGTTTCTATCAGTTTCTACTCTGGCCTCACTGGTAGGTAGAGAATCCTGGTTCTCTGTGTTGATGCCAGAGACAGTTATCCATCCATCCACCATCATCCTTTCATCCAACCATCCATCCACCCATGCACACATGCATACATCATCTGACATTTTATTCATTCATTTGTTCATTCTTCCAATGTTCCCTCCATCTTTCCATCCATTCTTATGTTATCTATCAAGGCCCTACTCTCTGCAGCACGCTGAAGGCAAAAATATATATTTTTTTGTCTTTTTAAAAAATAACTTTATTTATTTATGTATTTTTGGCTGCGTTGGGTCTTCGTTGTTGCGCGCATGCTTTCTCTAGTTGCAGCGAGCGGGGGCAACTCTTCTAGTTGCAGTGCGCGGGCTTCTCATTGCAGTGGCTTCTCTTGTTGTGGAGCACGAGCTCTAGGCATGTGGGCTTCAGTAGTTGTGGCTCACGGGCTCTAGAGCACAGGCTCAGTGGTTGTGAGGCATGGGCTTTGTTGCTCCGTGGCATGTGGGATCTTCCCGGACCAGGATTCAAACCCATGTCCCCTGCCTTGGCAGGCGGATTCTATTTTTTTTTTTTTTTGCGGTACGCGGGCCTCTCACTGTTGTGGCCTCTCCCGTTGCGGAGCACAGGCTCCGGACGCGCAGGCTCAGCGGCCATGGCTCACGGGCCCAGCCGCTCCGCGGCATGTGGGATCTTCCCGGACCGGGTCACGAACCCGTGTCCCCTGCATCGGCAGGTGGACTCTCAACCACTGCGCCACCAGGGAAGCCCGGCAGGCGGATTCTTAACCACTACGCTACCAAGGAAGTCCCGGCAAAAATATTAATAAGACAAGAGTTTAGCTTTCAAGGAGAACATAGTCTAGTGTTAGGCTGGACAACTTAAAAACAGGTCATAATACTGTGCAATAAGTCCACCCTATAGGAGTTTGTTTAAAATACGCCTCTATGAATGCCCCTTTTCCCCCAAAAGCCTTACCTGACCACTCGATCTAAAATAGGTTATTGTATGCTTACCTGGCAGGGGAAATACCATGATCAAGAAGGTGGTATTTCCCAGGGCGACGCTCCTCCGTTGCACTCCGAGTGTGCCGACCCTTGCGATTTCCTAAAATGTGTGAAAGAAACTCAGTTGCATAATTTGTGGTTGTGGGGGACTGCGTTTGTGCTCTCCCCTTTAAAAAAAAAAATAGGAAAAATATAAAATAGGTTCTTGTTACTATTCTTTTTCATGATATTCTTTTTCTTTTCCTTTAGAGTGTTTATCACAATTTGTTAATATAATAGTATGTTTATTTGCTTAATTTCCGTGTCCCCAGTGGGGGTAGGTTCTATGTCTGCTTTGCTTACAGTGAATACTCAACCCCTGGTCCCGGCTGGCACACAGCAGGCCCAAAGGAGACATTTATTGAGTGAATTAACAAATAAGCACTGATCGTACCCAGGCATGATGATTTCTTGCACTAAACCAGTGGTTCTCAAAGTGTGATCCTTGGACTAGCAGCATCAACAACACCTGGGAACTTGGTTTGGAGTGAAAAGCCTTGGCCCTACCTGTTCCTTCACAAACTGGTCCCATACCCAGAGGGCAGGGAGAGACCAAAGAAAGAGTTAGACCACTCCAGATTGGTAGGTGGCAAGGGTACTTACTTCTGAGGCTTGTCTTTGGCGCCTGCAAGACGAATAGATCCCTGTACCTGCCCACCAAAACCTTAAAGTTAAAGAGACCTTAACTGGATTCAGTCATATATTCAGTCCAGACAGTCTCAAAAACACCTTTCTCTCTCAAGGCTACGTCCTTGAAACAGCTCCCACTGTGGGAAAGTAGGCTGAGCCTACATTCCAAAGACAAAGGGTGTGGGAGGAGCCTGCGACTGCCTGAGTCCAGCTGGTGGGTCAATCAGTGGTCATGCCCTCTCGATTCTTCCTCCAACACCAGCCCAGACCAGAATAGAATCAGAAACTCTGGAGTCAGCAGTCTGTACTTTAACAAGCCTTCTGGGTAATTCTGATGGAGACTGAAGTTTGCAAGCACTGTACTAAAGTGATAAACGGCCATTCTCGTCTACCGTAGACATCTGTGGATTTTGGCACAGAGATAAGAGTAATTATGTCTGGACTGGGAAATACTTCATGGAGAAGGTGACATTTTTAAGGAAGCCTCAAGCTAGATAAGCCAGAGAAAAGCAATTCAGGCAGAGTACTGTGTACCCAAAGGCACATAGGCATGGATTAGCCTGGCCTTTGGAGGAGTCTATAAGTAGTTCTGCGGGAGGGTCCCGGACATGGCAGGGAGATTAGGCCGGAGATGGAGGCAGGCGCCTTGAATGCCAAGTTTCAAGCAGGTAAGTAACTTGGTACCCCGTTTCCCCTCCCCACGGCTGTCCAGACTGACCTGAGTCAGACTTCCGCGGGCTCACTTCCCGTCCCCGCCTGCCTTTTTCCTCCTTCCCTCTTTTCCCAATTCTCCCACCTCCTCCCTTCCCCTGGGGGTGAGACGGCCTAGCTTCCAGGCCAACTCCACTCCTCCCCGACCCGTCCAACTCGCTGACGTCAGCTGGGCCGGGCGCGCCTGGTTGGCGGCTTTGGAGCCAGGCCCCGCCCCACTGCGCGGCTTTGGGGGAAAGCCCAGGATGCTGGTCTGCGTCGAGGGAGCCGCGCAGGCGCCGTTGGTACAGGGCGTCGCGGGGCTTTCAGGGCTCGAGAGAAAGAGTCCCTGCCTCAGGAGACACCTTGCTTCCGAGGGAGCGGTCCGTGGTGTCAGTGTCGGTTGCTCGGGACCCACGCTTGCGTCATTTAGCGCCACCCCCCCCCCCCCAGGGGAACTGGCTTCCAGTCTGCGCCCTCTTCTCCGCGACCGACCGCGCTGGTGACTCACAGAAGGACTGGTCTCCAGGGTCCTCAACCCAACGGTGCCTGGAGGCGATGAAGGGTGATAACAGACTTCCTAAAAATAGGTACTGTTTACCGAGCACTTCTTAGTGTGCTGGCATTGAGTCACCTACACCTTGTAGTTCTCAACTTTATGCAACCCAGTGCCCTGTTCTTATAATACGTTTCAGTGCCACTTCAGCATTTATAGATAATGTAACCAGCCTACATCCCAGTTCAATAATATTAAACCACAAAATGCCACAATTAGTGTAAAGGGGGAAATAGAAAGAATTTATAATAATAGAACATATAGTTCATGCTCACTTGGGCAGAACATATACTAAAATTGGAACCATACAGAGAAGATTATATGCATATATACATACACTTGTTTTTTTCAGCAGGGAAATGCTTGGGCAGACCCTCACTAGAAGATATAATGAAGTAATTATTCCCCGCCAATCTGCAACAACTGCAAATGCAACCCTCACTGATACAGACATGTTATAGTAATGGCTCGAATACCACCAGTACTGTTGCAATTGCATTATGCTTTTCTGCAGTGGTGAACTCTCCTGCTGAAAAATTCCAAATAAAACAGAATCCAGTCTTCCCTTGATTGACATGGTGCCCTGCTGCCTTTTGTTCACCCCTCCAGATCCATTCTCCCTCATTCTCCCCAGGGCAGAGACCACTGGCACATCATATCTCACTGAATCCTTACAAACACATTTGGACTGGGTATCATTATTTTACACATGTAGAAATAGGCTCAAAGAGATCCAGAAAGCTGCTTAGGTCTGTCTGTGGTGGGTCTTGAGTTCAGACTCAGATGTGACTGGATTTAAGGCCTCTGTTCCTAATTGCAAAGCTGCACTGCCCCTTTGCAGTTTGGGTCTTTGTCAGAGTCAAAGGACAGAGAGAGTGCTAGAGGAGGTCAGGTCTAATTCTCCATAGAGAAGAGGGCCTTCACCAGAGATGTACTAGTCTAGGTATGCTGGGCTATGGATAATAACATATAGCCTCAAAATTTCAGTGGCTTGGAATTCCCTGATGGTCCAGTGGTTAGGACTCCGTGCTCTTACTGCTGAGGGCCTGGGTTTGATCTCTGGTTGGGGAACTAAGATCCTGCAAGCCGTGCGGCAAGGCCAAAAAAAAAAAAACCAAACTCAGTGGCTTAACATACAGTAGAGATTTATTTCTTGCTCCAGTAAAGTCCACAGCAGATCTTCTTGGTAGGGTGGCTCTCTCCTGGGCAGCTCTCCTTCAAGCGGTGAAATGAGAGATTCGGCCTTCTTCCATTAGGAAGCTCTGCCACCTCAGAGCCTTTTGCTTCCAGCCTCACAGATGAAAGGGAGAGGGTGTGGAAGATTACTTGGAATATTTTATGGGCAAATGTGGAGGTGGCTTGCATTTCTTCTACCCTTCTCCTATGGGCTGAACTCAATCACATGGTCCATACCTAGATGCGAGGGGGCCTGGGAAATGTAGTCTGTGTTTGGTGAGCACAGCCATGTCTCTGCAGAAATGTCAAGCTCTTCCAGTCCCTATACTAAGAGCATAAAAAAAGGAGGCTTAAGTTCGTGTCATCTTTTTTTTTTTTTTTTTTGCTATGAATACATTTTACTGAAATACTGTAGGACTCACTTTCACAGTAAGGTACCTAAACTGTTTCTAACACAGGAGCCAAGTAACATCCAACTCTCCATGTACAACGTCTTGCCATTTCTAGAAAAATCCTTTCACATTTTTAAAAATTAGCTTCGGCTGGAAGGCCTGGGGTAATGGTTGAAGCCCAGAGTATCTCTGAAGATGCTGCATGAGAGTTTTCATTGCTGCTTCGGAGGCTGGGAGCCCCACTGGCCAATGAGGAGGCCAGAGCCCCACTGACGGATGAGGAGGCCAGGCAAGATGAGCTGGAACATGTGGGGGGAGCTGGGTTCTGCACTTATTCAGACTATGGGTTTCTCATCATCCTTCCTAGATGGGCTCTGGAAGATGGTCTCTTTATGTCTACATGTTGTGCTGCACCCCACAGGCCTACAAGGCCTGTGCTTGCCCTGCTTCAAGACTGAAGAAAGAGCCCGGAGTCAGCAACAGAGACATCAATGATTTAATGGATGGGGGAGCTTATACATCTGAAGCAAGGTCCTGGAGCGACAGCCCACCATGTGCAGCGGGCAGCAGGCAGGACATGGCGGCAGTCTTCACTCCAAGTGTTATCTTTGCTGTTGATCTGCTGAATGACTACGCCTCCTATCCTGCCCCCTTTCAGGGCCTTAGTTTCCTCATTTGTTACATGGTTGTGGAAGCCCAGCCCTCAGAGCTGCATGATGGCCAGATGTAATTGGTAGGATAGAGTGGTTGTTGGGGGAAATCATGGAGAGAGCTGCCTCCTCCTGAGGTCTGACCTTGCCTAATGTCTCTCCGGACTCCACTTTCCACCTTCTGCAGCCAGGAAGGCCCAGCAGGACCTCCTGGTTGTTGAGGAGGCCTTCCCTGTGAAGCCTCAAGTGCCCATGGTCCCTCTGAACACTGGCATTGTTGGGGAAGAACGGTTCTGAGTAATTAATGAAGAGTGAAATCCAGATACTAGAATCTACCAGAGGACTCCAGCAAGCTGCCTGGGACCCAGTGGAGGCCCCAGAGAACCTGGCATGAATCCAAGGAGATGCTGGAGCTGTGGCCGAGGAGCTGGGCTGGTGTGTGTTGGGGAGCCCATGCTCACTTCAGTGGTTGTCCACAGTTTGGTCTGCCCCAAACCTCTCTTCCAGCAGTCAGCTCTCCCACACCCAAACTACAAGGTTGCAGTGGGAACTGTCATGTTTCTACAGTAGGCCCCTGGCCCCTGGTCACTTGATTAGTCCAGGGTCAGGCACTTGACCCACACTGGAACAATAATTTTTCTGCTTGGGAATTTTGGAGAGAGAAAGAGCTATTTTAACTTCTCTCCAGCTGATTGGTCCAATAACATATAACCCTTAGGTTCTCTTGACAGTCATATTTTTCTCACTGTGTGGAAGTAACAAGCAGGGGAAGCTGGTCTGATGAGAGAGAATGAAAGATGAGGAGACTTCCAGTGGTGTTTGAGTTTCTGATTCTGCTCCATTCCTGAGGCTAGGCTGTAATCTAGACTCTGATATCATTAAAATTAAGTTTCCCCTTTTTGCTTAAGCTAGTTTAGATAGATTTTGTTGTTGTTGTTATTGATCCAAAGAGCTAAGGAATAGTATGAACTTCCTTATCAAACACATTTATTCATTCAAGAAATATTTCTGGTGCATCTACTATGTTCCAGGTACTGTGCAAAGTACTGGAAATTTGGGACTTCCATGGTGGCGCAGTGGTTAAGAATCCACCTGCCAATGCAGGGGACACAGGTTCGGGCCCTGGTCTGGGAAGATCCCACATGCCATGGAGCAACTAAACCAGTGTGCCACAGCTACTGAGCCTGCGCTCTAGAGCCCACAAGCCACAACTATTGAGCCCATGTGGCACAACTACTGAAGCCCGTACGTCTAGAGCCCGTGATCTGAAACAAGAGAAGCCAGCACAATGAGAAGCCCGCACAACACAACGAAGAGTAGCCCCCGCTCGCCGCAACTAGAGAAAGCCCACGCACATCAACGAAGACCCAGTGCAGCCAAAAATAAATAAATAAATAAATTTATAAAAACAAAACAAAAACGCCCCCAAAACCCTCAAAGTACTGGAAATTTAACTATGAATAGGATAGACATGGTATATACCCCCAGGGACCTTATACTTGGAGGCTAGGGCAGGACAGACCTGGAACAAGTACTATACAGGTAAAATCCAGGTTTATGAGAACTGTCAAGAAGGAAAAAAATTTTCCTCTACCTTTCTCTGCTCTTCTGTCTGGTCTAAGAATTATGTTGACACGAGACGGACTAACAGGAGAAAATCAAATTTAATTACTTATGTACAAGAAATCCACATTAACATGAGAGATTCCAAATACAGGCAGCATGAGGTATATATGTCATTCTGGACTAAGGAGAAGGGAGCACGTGTCTGGGACTTCAAAGGGAAGGAAGGCAATTTGTAGGAAGATGAAAAAAGAGCAAATGTTTGTTAAATGTTTGCTGGGCCGTGTAGAAACAATGGGACAGAGAGAGGAATTTTAACAAACTGACTTTGCTAGTTTCCTGCCTGTCTACCACACCTAGTTCATATTATACTATAGATAGCTCTGGTGATAGTTCTCTTTCCTGGAGAAGGCCCTCTCTCTGAATTCTTTTAGGTAGTTAAGGGGGAGGTGAAAAGAAAACAAAGAAAAAAACTTCTTGAGTCTTTTGTTTCTTCCTCATGCCAAAGAGACGTATTCTGGGGTGGCAAATTTTGCTCCCCTACAAAATATATCACAGGGTTGTGAGAACATACAAGCTGAGAACTGAAGGACGGGGCAGGGGTTGGGTGGAAGAAGATTGGAATTAGGATGTCGAGGAGGGAGAGCATCCCAGGCAGGAAGAAGAGCACGAGTGATGACAACTCCATCATGAACCAGCATCCTCTGGAGAGAAAACAACACTCCAGCTGAGCTGGACCAGCTAAGGGGCCTGATTTTTCACCTCCCCCCATTTTGAGCCCTCAGGTAATGCATTGGTAAGAAGACTCTTTCCTTTTCCCCAGAAGCAGCCTAGCAGGGACCACTCCCACCTGTCCAGACTGTTCTATTCCTTATTTATTTTTTTTTATAAATTTGTTTATTTATTTTTGGCTGCGTTGAGTCTTCGTTGCTGCACGTGGGCTTTTTCTAGTTGCGGCGAGCGGGGGCTACTCTTGTTTGTGGTGCGCGGGCTTCTCATTGCGGTGGCTTCTCTTGTTGCGGAGCACGGGCTCTAGGCACGTGGGCTTCAGTAGTTGTGGCACACGGGCTCAGTAGTTGTGGCTCGTGGGCCCTAGAGCGCAGGCTCAGTAGTTGTGGCGCAGGGGCTTAGTTGCTCTGCGGCATGTGGGATCTTCCCAGACCAGGGCTTGAACCCATGTCCTCTGCATTGGCAGGTGGATTCTCAACCACTGGGCCACCCGGGAAGCCCTGTTCTATTCCTTATTGAGCTGTTGCATGGGGAGAAACACAAAACACTTCCAGGAAGGCCTTGACACACTGAACATGATCTGTATATGCATTCTTCCCTTTCATTCATACCCCTTTCTGCAGAGAATGCTAACTTTCATCCTAATAGCCATTATCCCCACCTTACTTACTCCTATGTTGGGGGCACCATGTATCTGGCTAATAAAACCACATTTCCCAACCTTCCTTGCAAGTGGGGGTGGCTAATGAGAGGTCAGTGGAAGTGATTAGGTGGGATTTTGGGAAAGCTGTTTAAAGGAGTTAACTCAGCAAGCACCCCTTTTCCCTTTCCCCCTATTCTTCTTTCTTTGTCCCTGGGACATGAATTTGATGAGTGAGCTCCAACAGCCATCTTTCACTCATGAGGTGATCTTGAAGATGGACATCATGTGCTGAGGATGGCAGAGCAGATGACAGATTCCAGCTTCTGAGACCTTGTAGAATCCCCGTACCAGCCTGACCTGCCTGCAGATGGTTTATCATGTGAGAGGAAAATAAGTCCCTACCTTGTTTAGGTCGCTGTTGTTTTGAATCTCTTACCAGCGACTGGACAAAATTGCTCATTGGTGTAATCCTAAAAGCCCTCTTGTAATTCAGTTTCTCTCCACTAAATAGTCCCCAAGTCATCTATTCAATCATTTAGTCATTCGCTCACTCAAACACTCTCTGATTGAAGATAGCCATCCCATATTCTAGAATCAGATGAGATTATGTGGGTATAAAAGAGTGTTGTAGGGCTTCCCTGGTGGCGCAGTGGTTGAGAGTCCGCTTGCCGATGCAGGGGACACGGGTTCGTGCCCCGGTCCTGGAGGATCCCATGTGCCGCGGAGCGGCTGGGCCTGTGAGCCATGGCCGCTGAGCCTGCATGTCCGGAGCCTGTGCTCCGCAATGGGAGGGGCCACGGCGGTGAGAGGCACGCGTACCTCAAAAAAAAGAAAGAAAGAAAAAAAAAGAGTGTTGTAAATACCAAAGCATTAAACACATATTAGATTGTGTTATTATTTTAATTAATATTATGATTTGTTGTTGCTCAAGTGTCACAATTAAGGAGATTTTAGTGTGTAGCAATTTGCTAGAGGGAAACTCCCATTAAGTGGTGTGAAATTCAGTTCTATTTGATGTTGTAATAAAAGAAGCAAGGGGTAACCCAGTGCAAGTGCTTCTCAAACTTTAATTTGCACAGAGAAATACTTGAGGATCTTATTAAAATGCAGGTTCAGACTCAGGGGGTCTGAGATGAGGCCTCAGATTCTGCATTTCTCACAAACTCCTGGACGAGGCTGCTTGCCGCCCTGGACCTTTGAATAGTGGGGACTTAGATCTTTGCCCGTGCTGGGGAAAGAAATGAAGAGAGAGGAGAAAGGGAAGCTAAGGGCAGAGAGGAGAGCATTTCAGAAAATGGGAAACAGTTTCTTTTAGAGGCTGTATCTCCAAGCAGGTTGGTAACTTAATAACAGCCAGGAACTCTGCAGACCTTATTTTGTTTAATTCTTACAACCGTATATAAGGGGAATTCTAATTCTTAGTCTACAGTTGAGAAAGCAAGTGGAAGCTCAGAGAAGTTAAGGGATATGACCAAAGTCACACAGCAGGTCAGTGGCAGGGATGGGATTGCCACCCAGGTTTTTCAGAGGCCAGAGCCTGTGTTTCTTTCCAGGCCCCTTGCTAAAATTCCAGGGAGACGTTTACTCCTTTTGCTGAATTCTTCCTCCTCACCCAGGAAATGCTGGTCAGGGGAGGAGGACAAGGCTGCCCTAGGGAACCAGGCCCCCGGTACTTGAATGTTTGGCTCAGCTCTAATTTATCTGAAAGGTTTTCTGTGGCTGCTAAGCTCTGTATTTTTTGAACACTGGGGCCTTGGTAGTGGGAAGTAAGGTGGGTGCCGGTGGGATGTTTATAAGTTTTGCTGGACAATTTCCATTTCGTAAGCCCAGTCTTCTTTCTGGAGGTTGCCGTGGTCCAGAGCAGCAGGAGTATGTCCTGGGAAGTGGAGGCCACAGAGGTGAGAGCAAACCCTGCTCCAGCTCTGACCCGGGACCATCGCTTTCTCCCTGGATGCCCTTGAAGGACTACTAAAACCTGACAGTTTGGCCCAGGAATCAGCAAACCGGCAAGTGCCAGGCCCCAGTGAGGATCCTTGCTTCCTCCCAAGATAGGAGATAAATGGGCAGTTTGTGTCCCCATAAAAGTTCCACCACTCAGGGTGGAGCCTCTGCCATAGGCTCCCACTGATGGTGCTGTTCCCCAGGGCTCGGGTGTAAATCAGCCATTTCCTTCTCCAGTTTCCCACATGTGACTAGCCTTTGTCTAATTTCAGCACCGTGGGGAGCTGGGGAGGGTTCCCTGCACAATAAATCTTTCATTGGGAAGGTGGTTTTATCATTAGAAAGGATGATTCTAAAAAAAGAGAGGATGTAAGTGACTAATGTGTTCAGGAATGATGAAAGGAAGGGCTCAGGGTGAGAAGAAAGGGATGAGGCTGGGATCGCAGAGCAGAGTTGAGGAGGTGTGGGTGGAGAGAGTCATGGAGACATGCCAGGAATGCCAGTGCAAGGCCTGATTGCAGAAGAGCATGAAGGAGCTTCCTGGTGAGAAGAGAAACCAGGATACGTGGTGTGCTTCCCTCTCCTCTCCTGAGGACTGGCTGTGGTCTGCTTGGACATTAGCTCCACCGTTGTGTGGAGGCTATTGGACGCACTGGTTTCAGGTCTTGGATCCAGTCACAGCAGCAACACCAGAAGTGGGGACGGAGGGGCAGCGGGGGCAGTCGTCTCATGGAAGGATGTCCAGGGCACCCTAGTGTGTGGTGTCTGAAGGGGAAGGACTTAATTAATAGTATCTACTCTGACTGAGCCCAAAACATCCTCCAGCCTTCATTCCTTCAGGGACCTTTCCTGCTCCCAGGCTCCCCCTCAATGCTAATTTTTGAGACAGCATCAGCATTTCCAGAAAGTGTTCCCTGGAGCCCGTGGCCTCCACTCTCTCCTGGCCGCCACTCTCTTCAGGGCCATGCTATTCTAAATAGTTGATGATCTTGCTGCCTCCACTTCCTTGATTCCCATTCTTCTGGCACTGTACAGTGTAGCTTCTGTCCCACCTCACCCCACTGCACTGAAACTGCTCCTACTAATGGCATCAGGAATCTGAAGCCAAATCCAGGGGCCACTTCCCAGTTCTTACTTTTTCTTTAAATTTTTCATTTACCTGTCGATTACAATTGTTTCTTCTTGAAAAATCTCAACTCTAGGGCTTCCTAACTAGGGATCCATGAGAGATTGTCTTAAGGAAGAAACAACATGCAGTCTTTAAAATTTTTATACCAAGTGTTGTACAAATCTGCATCTTTCTAGGGAGGATGGTCCAGGGCATTCATTGGATTCTCAGAAGAGATCGGTGATCTGCCAAAATGTCAAGAACCAGTGCCCTTGAAATCTGTATTGGTTAGAATTAGGTTCTGCTGACAGTGATCCAAGATAACCGTGGTTGATTTGTTCTTCATGTATACAGAATCAGTCATCAGAGCTGGAAGGGTGACTCTTTCTAGCTCTGCTCTGCCAACACCAGGGTGTAGTCGTCAACGTCATAGTCCAAGGTGGTGCTCCAAGCAGCATGTTGGAAGGAGGGACAAAGAAGAATATAAAGGACATGCTCCTGCTGTCTCTCAAAGATTCCCAGGAGCTATGTGACACTTTCACTTTTATATTATTGGCCCAAACTTAATCTCATGGGTCAGATCTATCTGCAGAGAGGCTGGGAAATGTCCTTATACTGGGTAGTCTATTGCTATGGATGAAAGGGAGAATAGATATTGGGGGGCAGATATCAGCACTTATTAGAGCTTCTGTGACACCACCAGTGGTGGATACTGTGATTCACACAATATCCCTTTCTACTTCCTTCTAGTTTAAGCTGGGAAGACACACTACCTAGATGCCCTTGCAGCTGGCATTCCAAATGTGATTTAGGAATTGCTAATTAAGTGAACTTGCACAGGACTTGAACCTGGAGCTAAGTGGAGAGAAGGGGCAGGTGAGGCATCAATTTTGCAGGTGTGGATTGTGGCAGACTTGTTTCCTGGTCACTAGCTTCCTGGTTTAGCAGCTTCCTGTAGCAGAGTGGTCGTGGCTTCTTTCCTGATCGTGATGATAGAGGCATGATGATCCTGAGGGCTTACAGTTATCTCTGGAAGCTTCGGTTTTTTGTTTTTTTTTTGCGGTACGCGGGACTCTCACTGCCGTGGCCTCTCCCGTTGCGGAGCACAGGCTCTGGACGCACAGGCTCAGCGGCCATGGCTCACGGGCCCAGCCGCTCCGCGGCATGTGGGATTCTCCCGGACTGGGGCACGAACCGCGTGCCCTGCATCGGCAGGCGGACTCTCAACCACTGCGCCACCAGGGAAGCCCTATTTTTAGTTTTTTAAGGAACCTTCATACTGTTCTCCATAGTGGCTGTATCAATTTACATTCCCACCAACAGTGCAAGAGGGTTCCCTTTTCTCCACACCCTCTCCAGCATTTGTTGTTTGTAGATTTTCTGATGATGCCCGTTCTAACTGGTGTGAGGTAATACCTCATTGTAGTTTTGATTTGCATTTCTCTAATAATTTGTAATGTTGAGCAGCTTTTCATGTGCCTCTTGGCCATCTGTATGTCTTCTTTGGAGAAATGTCTATTTAGGTCTTCTGCTCATTTTTTGATTGGGTTGTTTGTTTTTTTTTAATATTGAGCTGCATGAGCTTTTTATATATTTTGGAGATTAATCCTTTGTCCATTGATTCATTTGCAAATATTTTCTCCCATTCTGAAGGTTGTCTTTTCGTCTTGTTTATAGTTTCTTTGCTGTGCAAAAGCTTTTAAGTTTCATTAGGTCCCATTTGTTTATTTTTGTTTTTATTTTCATTACTCTAGGAGGTGGGTCAAAAAAGACGTTGCTGTGATTTATGTCAAAGAGTGTTCTTCCTGTGTTTTCCTCTAAGAGTTTTATAGTGTCCAGTCTTACATTTAGGTCTTTAATCCATTTTGAGTTTATTTTTATGTATGGTGTTAGGGAGTGTTCTAATTTCATTCTTTTACATGTAGCTGTCTGCTTTTCCCAGCACCACTTATTGAAGAGTCTGTCTTTTCTCCACTGTATATCCTTGCCTCCTCTGTCATAGATTAGTTGACCATAGGTGAGTGGGTTTATCTCTGGGGTTTCTATCCTGCTCCATTGATCTTTATTTCTGTTTTTGTGCCAGTACCATATTGTCTTCATTACTGTAGCTTTGTAGTATAGTCTGAAGTCAGGAAGTCTGATTCCTCCAGCTCTGTTTTTTTCCCTCAAGATTGCTTTGGCTATTTGGGGTCTTTTGTGTCTCCATACAAATTTTAAGATTTTTTGTTCTAGTTCTGTAAAAAATGCCATTAGTAATTTGATAGGGATTGCATTGATACTGTATACTGCTTTGGGTAGTATAGTCATTATCACAATATTAATTCTTCCAATCCAAGAACATGGTATATCTCTCCATCTGTTTCTGTCATCTTTGATTTCTTTCATCAAGGTCTTATAGTTTTCTGAGTACAGGTCTTTTACCTCCTTAGGTAGGTTTATTCCTAGGTATTTTATTCTTTTTGTTGCAATGGTGAATGGGATTGTTTCCTTAATTTCTCTTTCTGATCTTTCATCGTTAGTGTATAGGAATGCAAGAGAGTTCTGTGCGTTAATTTTGTATCCTGCTACTTTACCAAATTCAGTGATTAGCTCTAGTAGTTTACTGGTGACATCTTTAGGATTATCTATGTATAGTATCATGTCATCTGCAAACAGTAACAGTTTTACTTCTTCTTTTCCAATTTGTATTCCTTTTATTTCTTTTTCTTCTCTGATTGCTGTGGCTAGGACTTCCAAAACTATGTTGAATAACAGTGGCAAGAGTGGACATCCTTGTCTTATTCCTGATCTTAGAGGAAATGTGTTCAGGTTTTCACCACTGAGAATGATGTTTGCTGTGGGTTTGTCATATATGACCTTTATTATGTTGAGGTAGGTTCCCTCTATGCCCACTTTCCAGAGAGTTTTTATCATAAATGGTGTTGAATTTTGTCAAAAGCTTTTTCTGCATGTATTGAGATGATCATATGGTTTTTATTCTTCAATTTGTTAATATGGTGTATCACACTGATTGATTTGTGTATATTGAAGAATCCTTGCATCCCTGGGATAAATCCCACTTGATCATGGTGTATGAGCCTTTTAATGTGTTGCTGGGTTCTGTTTGCTAGTATTTTGTTGAGGATTTTTGCATCTATATTTATCAGTGATATTGGTCTGTAATTTTCTTTTTTTGTAGTAACTTTGTCTGGCTTTGGTATCAGGATGATGGTGGCCTCATAGAATGAGTTTGGGAGTGTTCCTTCCTCTGCAAATTTTTGGAAGAGTTTGAGAAGGGTGGATGTTAGCTCTTCTCTAAATGTTTGATAGAATTTGCTTGTGAAGCCATCTGGTCCTGGACTTTTGTTTGTTGGAAGAATTTTAATCACAGGTTCAATTTCATTACTTGTGATTGGTCGGTTCATGTTTTCCATTTCTTCCTGGTTCAGTCTTGGAAGGTTATACCTTTCTAAGAATTTGTCCATTTCTTCCAGGTTGTCCATTTTATTGGCATAGAGTTGCTTATAGTAGTCTCTTAGGATGCTTTGTATTTCTGTGGTGTCTATTGTAACTTCTCCTTTTTCATTCCTAATTTTATTGATTTGATTCCTCTCCCTCTTTTTCTTGATGAGACTGGATAAAGGTTTATCAATTTTGTTTATCTTCTCAAAGAACCAGCTTTTAGTTTTATTGATCTTTGCTATTGTTTTCTTTGTTTCTATTTCATTTATTTCTGCTCTGATCTTTATGATTTCTTTTCTTCTTCTAACTTTGGATTTTCTTTGTTCTTCTTTCTCTAGTTCCTTTAGGTGTAAAGTTAGATTGTTTATTTGAGATTTTTCTTGTTTCTTGAGGTAGGGTTGAATTGCTATAAACTTCCCTCTTAGAACTGCTTTTGCTGCATCCCATAGGTTTTGGATCATTGAGTTTTCATTGTCATTTTTCTCTAGGTATTTTTTAGTTTCCTTTTTTATTTTTTCAGTGACCTCTTGGTTTCTTTTTTTTTTTTTTGGCTGTACGCGGGCCTCTCACTGCTGTGGCCTCTCCTGCTGTGGAGCACAGGCTCCAGACGCGCAGGCCCAGCAGCCATGGCTCATGGGCCCAGCCGCTCCGTGGCATGTGGGATCTTCCCGAACCGGAGCACGAACCCGTGTCCCCTGCATCGGCAGGCGGACTCTCAACCACTGCGCCACCAGGGAAGCCCTCTCTTGGTTTCTTAGTAATATATTGTTTAGCCTCCATGTGTTTGTGTTTTTTATGTTTTTATTCCCTGTAATTTATTTCTAATCTCATAACATTGTGTTGGGAAAAGATGCTTGATATGATTTCAATTTTCTTAATTTTACCAAGTCTTGATATGTGACCCAGGATGTGATCTATCCTGGAGAATGTTCCGTGCGCACTTGAGAAGGAAGTGTAATCTGCTGTTTTCAGATGGAATGTCCTATAAATATCAATTAAATCTATCTGGTCTGTTGTGTCATTTAAAGCTTGTGTTTCCTTATTAATTTTCTGTCTGGATGATCTGTCCATTGGTGTAAGTGAGGTGTTAAAGTCCCCCACTATTATTGTGTTACTGCCAATTTCCTCTTTTATAGCTGTTAGCACTTGCCTTATGTATTGAGGTGCTCCTATGTTTGGTGCATATATATTTACAATTGTTATATCTTCTTCTTGGATTGATCCCTTGATCATTATGTAGTGTCCTTCCTTGTCTCTTGTAACATTATTTTAAAGTCTATTTTATCTGATACAAGTATTGCTACTCCAGCTTTCTTTTTTTAAATATATTTATTTATTTATTTGACCTAGTTGGGTCTTTGTTGCGGGACACGGGCATTCTCTAGTTGCAGCGAGTGGGGGCTACTCTTTGTTACGGTGTGCGGGCCTCTTGTTGCAGAGCATGGGCTCTAGGTGTGTGGGCTTCAGTAGTTGTGGCTCACAGGCTCTAGAGTGCAGGCTCAGTAGTTGTGGCTCACAGGCTTAGCTGCTCCATGGCATGTGGGATCTTCCTGGACCAGGGCTCGAACCCGTGTTCCCTGCATTGGCAGGGAGATTCTTAACCACTGCGCCACCAGGGAAGCCCTCCAGCTTTCTTTTGATTTCCATTTGCGTGGAATATATTTTTCCATTCCCTCACTTTCAGTCGGTATGTGTCCCTAGGTCTGAAGTGGGTCTCTTGTAGACAGCATATATATAGGTCTTGTTTTTGTATCCATTCAGCGAACTTCTGTCTTTTTGTTGGAGCATTTAATCCATTCACATTTAAGGTAATTATCCAAATGTATGTTCCTATTATCATTTTCTTAACTGTTTTGGGTTTGTTTTTGTAGGTCCTTTTCTCCTCTTATGTTTCCCACTTAGAGAAGTTCCTTTAGCATTTGTTGTAGAGCTGGTTTGGTGGTGCTGAATTCTTTTAGCTTTTGCTTGTCTGTAAAGCTTTTGATTTCTGCGTCGAATCTGAATGAGATCCTTGCCGGGTAGAGTAATGTTGGTTGTAGGTTCTTCCCTTTCATCACTTTAAATATATCGTGCCACTCCCTTGTGGCTTGTAGAGTTTCTGCTGAGAAATCAGCTGTTAACTTTATGGGAGTTCCCTTGTATGTTATTTGTCGTTTTTCCCTTGTTGCTTTTAATAATTTTTCTTTGTCTTTAATTTTCGTCAGTATGATTACTATGTGTCTCGGCATGTTTCTCCTTGGATTTATCCTGCCTGGGACTGTCTGTGCTTCCTGGACTTGGGTGGCTCTTTCCTTTCCCATGTTAGGGAGTTTTCGACTATAATCTCTTCACATATTTTCTTGGGTCCTTTCTCTCTCTCTTCTCCTTCTGGGACCCCTATAATGTGAATGTTGGTGTGTTTAATGTTGTCCCAGAGGTCTCTTAAGCTGTTTTCATTTCTTTTCTTTCTTTTCTCTTTATTCTGTTCTGTGGCAGTGAATTCTACCATTCTGTCTTCCAGGTCACTTATGCGTTCCTCTGCTTCAGTTATTCTGCTATTGATTCCTTCTAGTGTATTTTTCATTTCAGTCATTGTATTGTTCATCTCCGTTTGTTTGTTCTTTAATTCTTCTAGGTGTTTGCTCTTTAATTCTTCTAGGTCTTTGTTAAACATTTCTTGCATCTTCTAGATATTTGCCTCCATTCTTTTTCTGAGGCCCTGGATCATCTTTACTATCATTATTTGGAATTCTTTTTCTGGAAGGTTGCCTATCTCCACTTCATTTAATTGTTTTTCTGGGGTTTATCTCGTCCCTTCATCTGGTAGATAGTCCCCTGCCTTTTCATTTTGTCTATCTGTGAATGTGGTTTTTGTTCCACAGGCTGCAGGACTGTAGTTCTCCTTTCTTCTGCTGTCTGCCCTCTGGTGGATGAGGCTATCTAAGAGGCTTGTGCAAGTTTCCTGATGGGAAGGACTGGTGGTGGGTAGAGCTGGGTGTTGCTCTGTTTGGCAGTGATCAGTAAAACTTTAATCCGCTTGTCTGCTGATGGGTGGGGCTGAATTTCCTCCCTGTTGGTTGTTTTTCTTGTGGTGACCCAGCACCTGAGCCCATAGGCTGTTTGGTGGGGCTAATGGCAGACTCTTGGAGGGCTCACGCCAAGAAGTACTTCCCAGAACTTCTGCTGCCAGTGTCCTTGTCCCCACGGTGAGCCACAGCCACCCCCCGCCTCTGCAGGAGACCCTCCAACACTAGCAGGTAGGTCTGGCTCAGTCTCCTATGGGGTCACTGCTTCTTCCCCTGGGTCCCAGTGCACACACTACTTTGTGTGTGCCCTCCAAGAGTGGAGTCTCTGTTACCCCCAGTCCTATTGAAGTCCTGCAATCAAATCCCACTAGCCTTCAAAGTCTGATTCTCTAGGAATTCCTCCTCCCGTTACCAGACCCCCAGGTTGGGAAGCCTGATGTGGGGCTCAGAACCTTTACTGCAGTGGGTAGACTTCTGTGGTATAATTGTTCTCCAGTTTGTGAGTCACCCATCCAGTGGTTATGGGATTTAATTTTTACTGTGATTGCGCCCCTCCTACCATCTCATTGAGGCTTCTCCTTTGTCTTTGGATGTGAGGTATCTTTTTTGGTGAGTTCCAGTGTCTTCCTCTCGATGATGGTTCAGCAGTTAATTGTGATTCTCGTGCTCTCGCAAGAGGGAGTGAGCGCATGTCCTTCTACTCCACCACCTTGACCCAATCTGTTCTTCCTGTGTTTGTCCCTTAATACTGGTGTATCCCAAGACTCAGGATTAGGATCAAACTACAAACTCTTCCTGCATGATCCCCTTCATTTTCCAGGCTTCAATCACTATCTGTATGTTTCTCAAATCTTTATTTCCAATTTTTACTCTCTCCTGAGCCCCAGATTCTAGTATCCACAGCTGAAAAGAACTGAGTTCTACAGACAAGTAGGACATGAAAGAAAGCTTCCATGGTCAAATAAGTTTGGAAAATGCTGGGTTAAATAGAATGAAATTGACTTTTTTGCTGAGGTGCTCCTAGAACTGTGAATGTGCTATTATGCATTGCAAGTGTTTAAGAGGGAGTGTGGGACTTCCCTGGTGGGGCATTGGTTAAGAGTCCGCCTGCCAATGCAGGGGACACGGGTTCAAGCCCTGGTCCAGGAAGATCCCACATGCCGTGGAGCAACTAAGCCCGTGCACCACAACTACTGAGCCTGCGAGCCACAAGTACTGAAGCCCGCGTGCCTAGAGCCCGCGCTCTGCAACAAGAGAAGCCACTGCGATGTGAAGCCCACACACTACAACAAAGAGTATCCCCCGCTTGCCGCAACTAGAGAAAGCCCGTGTGCAGCAACAAAGACCCAATGCAGCAATAATAAAATATAAAATGAATAAATAAATCTTAAAAAAAAGAGGGAGTGTGTAATACCTCGTATTTCTTAAACTTATTTGACATCTGTATTGAACATAATCAATACATTTCCTCAGATTCTCTCAGCCCTGCCTGAGACCTGGATTCTTGACTTTTTGTTTTTCCTTAACTGTTTAACTATAGCCAGTGGTGTAGTTCTGTGGCCAACCAGCTGCTGCTGCCTGCATCTTGCATTGCTTTCCATCCCTCCATGCCTCTCTTCCCTTTTATATCATTCTTTCTTTTCTTTTCTTTGTTTTTTGCGATATGCGGGCCTCTCACCGTTGTGGCCTCTCCTGTTGTGGAGCACAGGCTCCGGATGCGCAGGCCCAGCAGCCATGGCTCATGGGCCCAGCCGCTCCGTGGCATGTGGGATCCTCCCGGACTGGGGCACGAACCCGTGTCCCCTGCATCGGCAGGCAGACTCTCAACCACTGCGCCACCAGGGAAGCCCTATATCATTCTTGAGGCTTTGGTTTTGTGCCTCCATAAAAAGCCTGAGCATATAATCCTTGCCTCAGGCTCTGTTTTCTAGGGAACCTGGGCTAGTACAACCTGCAACAGACCCCCCCCCTTTTCCTGGAATATTAACATCTCCTGGAACTTGGGGTTCCTAGAACACACTTTGGAAATGTGGCATTGGTTATTTTATTTTTCCCTGGATATCTGCAGGCACCTGAGACTCAGCGTGTCCAAGTCCGAATCAATCTGTTTTCCTTTATATCTGTTCCTCGTTTGGCCTTTCCTGTCTTAGTGACTGCATCACATTTGCTCATCACCCAAGTGACCTGGGCATTGTTCCTGACTCCTCCTTTTCCTCTTCCATCCAATCTGTCACCCCTCTTGCTTCCTCCTTTCTTCTTCTCATCTAATTAACAATTATTCATTCTTAAAGAGACAGTGTAGATATCTTTTTACCCTGTCTCCTCAGTCTGTTGGGGTCTGGGTGATATACCACTCTGAGTTCTCATAGGCCCTTAAATTGTTTCTCTTACAGCACTTATAACACTGTATGGTAATTGATCTTTTAAAAATGAATCTGTTTCCCCCACCACCTTTGGTGTCTTATTCAATTCTTAATCCCCAGCACCTAGGATAGAGAATTTACTGATTTATTGATTGATGGGAGTGGATGAGGCAGGTGGGAGAGAGAGAGCTCCAATTTGTAAGTCCTCAAAGGGAGGAAAAATAATTTCCCCTCTAACTTTCTGAGTTCTTTGCTGAGACCTCCGTAATAAAAACACAGATTAACAAGAGAAAAGCAAAGAGAAATCATAAACATGTATACCTTATGCATACATGGGAGATCCCCAAGGGAAAATAAGTGACTCCCTGAGGTGGCTTAGAATTCAGGATTATATACCAGCTTAATAGAGAAAAAAGAGGGGGAATGTAGGACTCTCAGCGGAGAGGAAATGATTTTTAGGAAAGATGAATGGGCCCTTAGAAGAGTAGAAGGGAGGTATGATAGTTTGTGACCAAGTTTGTCAGCATGTTGTATCAACTTCTAGCCTCCTTTCCTGTGATAAGACTCAATCTTCCCTTGTCGACGATGCCTCTAGGGAGGGTATTTTTGACAAATGAGTTCCTTTTGGAGGATCTGTCTTTAGACAGACAAGGGGGGTTCAGAGAAAGCTCTACCTGCATTTGCCATTTTTTCAAGTGCCTACAGCTCAAAATAATCAATATACCAAAGCAGTATATTTTGGGGTAGCATGTCCTGAACTCCTGCAGTCATATTTTGGGGCAGCATATTCTGCTACCCTCATTCCCCACCTTTGAAAATTCCTCAAGAAATTTCACAGTCTAGAAGCTGAGTTGGTAGATCTCATTGAACCAGTCTCTTAGTCCTGAGAATAGGTCAGTTCAGTTAAACAACTGTGCCTCATTCCAGGAGGTGGTATTGCAGGTGGGATACTAGCAGGTATCTGATAAGAGGCATATCTTTGGAAACAAAACAAATAATAGTTGGAGCACACTATAAGTCAGTTTCTGAGTCCAGAAGGCAGCCATGAGAAGATTTCTAGATACTGGGCTAGAAGCACCTTTCGCAGTTTAAATGTTTCTGCTGATGTCATTGGGTGTTCCAGTGAACTTTCTGAGTGATCCAGACAGCAACAGACATGAAGGTTGTCCATACATGATCTTTTGTGGTGATATCTCTGAGGTTTATATCAAGTTGTCCAGTTTCAGCTTCCAGGGCTTTTGGAAAAGGGAAGTTTTTGTTCTTAGTGACTCCAAGTCAGAAGGGTGAAAGAAAATTGCAAGCATTAGATTGGAGAGTTTTAACCAGATATTAGAGAAGACTAGAATTCAAGATCCAGTCCAGTTTGCAGGTAGATAACAAAACTTCAAAGACAATGCACAGGGCTAGAATCTCATACCCACAAGGATGTGTTATAATTTTCTATTGAAACATAATTTTTCTCTGTACAATCACCCCCATTTCTAGCAAAGGTAATCACGGTAAGATGAATCTGTTTGCAGACTAAGTCTAGTCTCACTAAACTTGGCCTGATTATTTACATAAGTGCAGCAAGTATAGCAATTGACCATATAGGTTCTTTTAAAATCTGCTTTGTTGGAACTTTCATAAGGAATCTCAGATTGGACTTTTAAAAGACTTTCAAGGCTAGGAAGCCAAACCAAGAACTCATCATCAGACTTCACATGCCTATCTATGCATTTGGGTGAATTCCTCTGTGCTCCAAGTCACCAAAATATCCTGAGGTTCCTGGGTCTGCCAGGAATTGATCTTCCTTACTCACCTGGTAAGGCTGGAAACCCTGAAATCAAGGAACCAGGAAGTTTCTCAGAAGGGGCCTTAATAAGCATTGGCTCCTTAAAGTCAACCTTATTTCCATAAAGCTGTCTGGCCATATCTGATTCTATGTACATCATTCTCAAATTTGATATCCTAGTCAAAGCCTTAGTAATATAACCAATGTTTCCAATTGTGTCCTACAAGGAGAACATATTCTTATCAAACTTACACAAATAGTTATATTGCCATGAAAATAAGAATACTCAATAAGAGTCTGAATTCTGGAGGGATCAGGTAGGGAGAAAAGATAAATGCCTCAATTCTGTTTACAAAGGTACACTTTACCAAAGTGCCATAAATCATAGATAGCTTAAGAGAAAAGAGAGAAGTTTTCTTAAATCTGGAAAACAAAACATTAAAGAACTAGCAATGTTTCAAACAAAAAGTCATAATTATTGTAATCATACTCATCAGTTTATTCAGTCCCAGGTAATTAATTCTTGTTTGCTTGATCTTGAGCTAGTAGTTTTATGAATCATTCTGTTTTTCTATTAGAGTTCTGGAAATTCCTACCCAGTTCAATGGTATGATCTCAAAGTTATTGGAAACTGATATTCTAGAGTACTTATCAAAGTCCTTTCCATGAATCTGAAGACAAAGTGTTTTTGGATCATAGCTACTTGCAAAAGCTTTCAGGAAACATCAGACTAAAACAATAACTGTCTGTGACTGACCAAAAGACTTAAAAATGGCCATGGTTAAAAACCTGATGAGAGTTCATTTAAACACAATTGACAAAGAAATTTGGTTATTTCTGTGTCGTACAACAGTTTAAGATGATAACTAGAGTTATGACTGATAACATTATACCAGGACATATCAGATTCTAGGAATTTCATATAATTTCTGGAACACCTATATTGATAATATAACACCCATACAAATATAACTTAAGAAGGTTAAACATTATTACTTTTTAAAAAATAAATTTATTTTTGGCTGCTTTGGGTCTTTGTTGCTGCATGCAGGCTTTCTCTGGTTGTGGCAAGCGGGG
Source organism: Aethalodelphis obliquidens (assembly GCF_003676395.1). Classification (NCBI taxonomy): domain Eukaryota; kingdom Metazoa; phylum Chordata; class Mammalia; order Artiodactyla; family Delphinidae; genus Aethalodelphis; species Aethalodelphis obliquidens. The sequence goes on from NW_020838008.1 coordinate 1,292,588, forward strand.
GCTACCCTTCGTTGCGGTGCGTGGGCTTCTCATTGCAGTGGCTTCTTTGTTGTGGAGCACAGGCTCTAGGCACATGGGCTCCGTAGTTGTGGCTCGCGGGCTCTAGAGCGCAGGCTCAGTAGTTATAAGCCCAGCACTTATTTTTCTTTAAGCCAATTAAATAGAGCTCTTTTACAAATCAATTTTGGCACCACCATCCAGAGGTGGAAAAATATCACATATACATAACATACATGTATAGGCATACATAAACATACAGACAAATGCAAACTGAAATCTTACAGCTTTCATTTAAAAATTTTAGCCATATGTCAGGTACATTAATTCAAAACTCACTAGTACATGAAAGAACAGTTGGACCCAAATTGTGTTTCTGGCAGATGAATATGTTACGGTTACCCACTAGATGGCTAAAGTTTTCACTTGTATTTGTGGAGAAGACTTTCAAGAGTTTTCACTTTCCCAACTTCCGAAAGCTCCTGTTTCCTTTTTAGCCCCAAGTAGTTGCTTTTATAGGTCTTTGAGCCCCTTGAGAGCCCCTGATGGAGGGTATGGGGGCCTAAAGTTCAAGTGACTGTAGGGAGTTGAGGGGCTGAAGTGGGAAGGGAAAGGTCTGGCAGGGTGGACAGAGGGCTGGAGGAGGTAGGAGTTTGAGGGGGGACATAGCAAAGGATTCAAGGGCGCTGAATGGAAGATGGAAGACAGCAAAAGGAGGAAAGAGGAGCAGGGGATATGGGAAGGAAGAGGTCTTAGAGGAGCCAGTCTGGGGAGATCTTAAATTTTCCCAGTGAAGTTTCAAATTATCCTTAGCAAAATCATGTCAACAAAAAGGAAGTGGACACAACTGGCAGAGAATGCAGTCAGCAGGGGTCCGAGAAGAGGGTTTCAGTTGGGACTTCCCTGGTGGCGCAGTGGTTAGGACTCTGCACTCCCAACGCAGGCGGCCCAGGTTCAATCCCTGGTCAGGGAACTAGATCCCACATGCATGCCACAACTAAGAGTTCACATGCCACAACTCAGGAGCCGACAAACCACAACTGAGGAGCCCTCAAGCTGCAGCTAAGGAGCCCACGTGCCGCAACTAAGACCCAACACAACCAAATTAAAAAATAAATAAATAATAAATTGAGTAAGAGGTTGCAAAAAAAAAAAAATCGTTTCGGTTGACCAGAAAGTCCTCATGGGAGGAACACGATCAAATAGAGAGAACAGAGAAGTCTTTAAAAAAAAAACTTCTCAGCTGCATCGCACAGGGAGATCAGCTTGGTGCTTTGTGACCACGTAGGGGGGTGGGATAGGGAGGGTGGAAGGGAGATGCAAGAGGGAGGGGATATGAGGATATATATATATGGGGATATATATATACATATAGCTGATTCACTAACACAACATTGTAAAGCAATTATACTCCAATAAAGACATTTAAAAAAATTAAAAAGCTTCTATCAGGCTCTGAATATCAGCTTCCAATTAGGCCATCTTCTGACCATAGAACTCTTAAAAAAAAATCCTTTTGATATTATATCAGATTTCAGCCAGGACAAACAGTAAATATTTCTGACAATACTGAACTTCTTTTTAAAACTTAGCTCTTTCCCTTTTCTTTTATACCAAAGGTATAACTATCAAGTGACTCAAAACCAAAACTTTTATGAGTTAACTATGGACGCAAGAGCTGTCCTGAAAAAGGGTGCAAAAGATGCAACTCTCCCAAGATCCAGAACTACTCACAAATATCGCTGGAAAAAAAAAGGCTTAGCTCCCCTGCAACAGGAGGCTAGCTGCAAATGGGGTGTGACCCACAGTCTTGTCTGGCCACATTCTTGGGGCCCCCAAACTGATGTTTGAGCCACTTGTACACACAAGAACCAACAGCCTGCCTGCAAGCCAAGGTCTCAGGACACAAAGTAGACAAAAAGGAAAGCAGTAGTTGTTTCTGGGAGGGAAAGGATAGATAACCAAAGGGTACTCCAAAAACCAAATTCATAAGAGTCACAATTCAAAGAACTAATCCTTAGTAATGTTTTTCTCCTGCTAATCTGACATTGGAAAGGAAGGGACCACACGAAATTTTACCTTCCTCCCTTGATTGGGCCCTCCAGATGGAGATCCAGGAGTGCCAACTTTGGTAAGAATTCTCACCCTTCTGCCAGTGTTCCCAGGATTCCATCTGAGTAGGATGTCTCAATGGTCCCATCTCATCCCCAGAAACTGTAGGAGAGGAAAAATGATTTTCTCTGTACCCTTCTGAGTTCTGGTCTGAGACTCACGTAATAAAACACAGATTAACAAGAGCAAAGCAAACAGAAGTTTATTAACGTGTCTACCTCATGCATATGTGGGAGATACCCAGGGAAAAATGAATAATTCCCTAAGGTGGCTTAGAAGTCAGGATTAAATACCATCTTAATAGTGAAAGGTGAAAGGGGATTTAGGCCTAAGAGGAGAGGAAATGATTTTTAGGAAAGATGAATGGGCCCTTAGAAGAATAGATGGGAGGTATGATAATTTGTGACAAAGTGTGTCTGGATGATTTATGGCCTCCTCTCCTCTGATAAGAGTCAGTCTTCACTAGCTGATGCTACCCCTGGGGAATAGATATATGACAACTGAGTTCATTTCGGAGGTTCTGTCTTCAGACAGATAAGGGGAGTTCAGAGAAAGCCTCTCCTTGCATTTGTTGTTTTTCAAGTGCTTACAGCCCCAAATAATATATCAAAGCAGCATATTTTGGAGTGGCGTGTCCTGAACTCCTACAGCCACATTTTGGGGTGGCATATTCTGCTACCCTTCAACCTCCATCTTAAGCAAAACGGAAGTATTCTGAGATGGTGAGAAGTACATGTTTGCTCTACCCTGGGTTAAGGTGGCTGGAAACTACATTTTATAATTAGCTCCAAAGCACCATTCAAAGATTTGAAATAAAGCGTTCAAGAGGACTACTGCCACACACTCCGACATAGCCAGAGGTGCCCAGCTCTCAAGGAGGCACCCACCGTAAGGATCGGCCCTTGCAGGAACTTGAGAGTGATTGCATCCAGCAATGGTGGGCCCTGGCACCTTATGTGTCTCACCCTAGTCCTTGGGCCTGTTAGCAGTTAAACTGGGAGATTCACTGACTCATGATGAAGATCAGAAATTCATGCCTGTTGTAAAATAAAGTTCCATTTAGGGGAGTGTATTAGTTTCCCCGGGTTGCCATAACAACGTTTCACAAACCAGCTGGCTTAAAACTGAAGAAATTTATTTTCTCACGGCTCTGGAGGCTAGAAGTCTGAAATCAAGGTGAGGGTAGGATTAGTTCCATTTGAGGTTCTGAGGAGGAATCTGTTCCATGCCTCTCTCCTAGCTTCCCATGATAGCCAGCAGTCCTGGCGTTCCTTGGCTTGTAGGTGCATCACTACAATCTCTGCCTGCGTTTTCATGTGGCCTTGTCCCTGTGCCTTTCTGTCTTCACATGACTGTCTTCTTCTAAGGGCACCAGTCATATTAGATTAGGGGCCAGTCCTACTCCAATGTGACCTCATCTTAACTAATTACATCTGCAATGACCCTATTTCCAAATAAGCTCATATTGTTGGGGTTAAGACTTCTACTTTTCTTTTCTTTTTTTTTTTTTTTTGAGAGGGGATGACACAGTTGAACCCATAACAGGGGGGAAGAAAAAGAATTTTATTTTACATCAATTTTTGAGAGCTGCTTTGTTCTAATTACCCTTATTTTTGTTTAGAGCAGGGGTCACAGGCTGGTGACCCAGGGCCAAATTTGGCTTCCAAGAGTGTTCATTAGGTCAGGGTCTCCACCGTTCCCTAGTGTCTTAAGCTGGCCACTTCACAAATTTGCATTACCTGAGGGGCCCTTGAAGGCATCTGCATAAGTGACAGGGCCCTTGAAGGCATCTGCATAAGTGACCCTTAGTTTAGAATTTGCTATCTCAGAACATCTTCGTTGTTTTACCACCTTAGCCTCAGAACTACACTGAGAGGCAGAACAAATGTGTTCTCATTTCACTGACCAGGAAACAGTCTCAGAAAGTAAAGGTGATCTGCCTGGATCACACTGATCACACAGTTGGAAGTAGCGGAGCTGAGTCTCCAACCCAAGTCTCCAGCCTCCCAACGCAGCTTGAACACTGATCAGGCCCACATCTCCACATCTCCAACCCTGCAAGGCAGCAGTGGGCTCTCAGGACCCGCCTTCCACCCCATTTCCCCAGCTAGATTTTCAGAGTAGCAAATGCCAATAGTATTCTTGAGTCTTAGAGACTTTTTAAAAAGCAGGCACATTCCTGGAGGAAAACCTCTGTAGATGTTCCTCTCAGAGAGAAGAAAATATAATAATGTGCTGTCTGAGTTAAGGGCAGTCTGGTTTTGAGCTTGGTCAAACTTTCCTTGTGCAGGTATGCAAGAAAAAGGAGTGAAAGGGACCACACCCTCTCTTCTCTTATTCTGGAATTCCTATTAAACAGGATGGCAGACCTTCCGGATCTATCCTCCATGCTTCCTAACCGTTTTTTTTTTTTTCTTTTTTTCCCCTATGGCAGCATGAGGTATTTTTTTTTTTTATTAAAGATCCAGATGTGGAACAACCTTTGGGGGAGGGTGTCACTTAGGGGGTCAAGCCCCGTTTCACCAGCGCCCCTGTTTGGAGAAGTTGCCTTCACAGAGGCCGGTGGTTTTTCGACTTCCTTTTTGGTTGTTCTTTCGAGAACTTGATACTTGTTCTGGGCCCCCTTCCTAGAAATATGCACTTACAAATGTAAGGAGATGGAACAAAACTTCTTGGAATTTCCCTTATGCTCGGTATTTTGAAATTTCATCATAATTAATCCAGGTGTAGGTCTTTTTAAAAAAAATTATTCTTGGTGCTCAGTGTGCCATTTTACTGTGAAAGCTTACTCCTTTCTTCATCTCTAGGAAGTGGGACATAATTTACTTCTTTTTCTCCCCCCCTCCATTCCCTCTGTTCTCTCATTATGGAATTCCTATAAAACAGGATGGTAGGACTTCTGGATCCATCCTCCATGCCTCCTTCTCCCCCCTCCCCCAACTTTTTTTCTATGCCAACATGAGGTATTTTTATTAAGAAATAAAAATAACTAAATGAAATCCCTGAAGTCCCTTTAAGACTTGGCCCTGCTGTGTGCACAGTAGTGCTGAATAAACATGACCTCCTTCTTCTTCATTCTCAGCACCTACATGAACAAGCACATCAGCAACAACAATAGCTAACATTTATTGGCACCTTAGTGTGTGTAAGGCAATGAGCAAAGTACTTAACACATTACCGTATTTAATTCCCAGAACAACCCTATGAAGTAGGTATAATTATTGTCCCTATCTTACAAATGAGGGCGCTGAAAGCCATAAAGCAGAAGTTGGCAGACTACAGCCAGTGGGCCAAACTGGCTGCTGCCTCTTTTCTTTTTATTATTATTATTTTTTAAATTATTATTATTATTTTTGGCCATGCCATGTGGCTTGCAGGATCTTAGTTCCCAGACCAGGCATCGAACTCAGGCCCCAGCAGTGAAAGCACCAAGTCCTAACCACTGGACTAGCAAGGAATTCCTATCTAAATTTTCTTTTATACTTCCCACCTCTGGTCTTTTGAACTGCATTTTGAGAGAATTTCTCCACTTGATCTTTCAACTTCGTTTTTCACTCTTCAGCCATATCTATTTTGTGATCAGTCCATTGAATTTTACTTGGAAAACTGAGTTCTTAAATTTCCAAAATCTCCACTTGATTCTTTTTAATATGTGAAATATCCTTTCACATTTCTTGTGAACCTATTAATTACACTTAATCTGAAGGCTTGTTTTTTAGTAGTTATTAATTCTGTTTCTTGATGTTAGTTTGTCTGATGGTGGATTTTGATGGCCCTCTTTCATAGTCTGGACTTTACTCAAATGTGTAGTTTTCTAGACGTTTGTCCATGTTTTAATTGTGCATTCTTGTTCTGTTTGTTTACTGAGTTTGTTTACTGTTTACATGTCTGTTCTGTTTACTGAGTCTGCATGTAGCAACTTGGTGGGAGGAGTGGAACGTGCTGGTTGGGTATCGATGGGTATGTAAGGAAGAAGAGGATCTGCCTTGTCTTTTGGGTACGACAATCCTTTCCCTTCCTGGGCATTAGTTTTTTGGGACAAGACTTTGCCTCTGGTCCAAGAGCCTATGCTCAGTGTTTTGGTCTGGGGTGAATCCCCCCTGCAGCTGGCTCATTAGTACAAATGTGAGGAGAAGGGGATAATTTCATTAGATACTCCAAATTCAGTTTCCAAATTAACCATCCCAAGGAATGGCCCAGGGCCCATTAAATCTGAAAGTCTGATATTGAAGTTCTTTCTTAATATTTCTACTTTTGTGCCAGGCTTCTTGTGCATGATTTTAAAAAAATTATTTATTTTTTGGCTGCATTGGGTTTTCATTGCTGTGCATGGGCTTTCTCTAGTTGTGGAGAGCAGGGGCTACTCCTTGTTGCAGTGTGCTGACTTCTCACTACGGTGGCTTCCCTTGTGGAGGAGAACGGGTCCTAGAGTGCGCGGCCTTCAGTAGTTGTGGCACGTGGGCTCCATAGTTGTGGCTTGTGGGCTGTAGGCCGCAGGCTCAGTAGTTGTGGCACACGGGCTTAGTTGCTCCACAGCATGTGAGATCTTCCCGGACCAGGGCTTGAACCCTTCTCCCCTGCATTGGCAGGTGGCTTCTCAACCACTGTGCCATGAGGGAAGTCCCGATTTTTTTTTAACCAATGTCAATCTTCTCTTTATTATCTGCCTTTGGTGTTAAACTTCTGTACTCCCCTTCCCCTGCAAAATGATAAATATTCATCTATCTTCTTCTTTTACTATTTTTATGATTTTACGTTTTACATTCAAAGCTTTTAGCCATCTGGAATTTATTCTAACATCAGCCATGACTTAGAGCTCTAACTTAATTTTTTTCCTAATGGTGAGCAAGTTGTACCCACCATGCTTTCCATGTGTGGGCTTTTCAAAGGCAGCTCAACCCCCAGAGCTCCATAAAAGCCTAAGAGCTAAGAATAGAAAAGCTAGGACTATAACTCAGTCAGATCCTAATCTCTGCTCCATTACTGCTCACTCTGGGACTCTGGCAGAGCTCCATTCTCCTTAGGGAAAAAGCTCTGGCCAATGATGTAAGGCCGAGAGGGCTGAGGCAGTGAGAGAAGGATTTGCAAAGTACCCTCTAGAGGAGATTAATAGTTGCTGCATCCCTGCCACTGGGCATGGCCTCATAGGAAACAGTTGCTCAGACTTGCCAACTATTGCAAGGGACCCCAAGCTCTACCCCTTAACTGTATTTTCTTTCTTTAACCCCCATGTCCTTTCCTGACTCAAAGCCCATCTCATGCTTCTCCTCTGTGAAGCATAAGTGCTCCTTCTCTGGGTCCCCACTGCATTTTCCACAGATCTCTAGTGCAACTTTTGCAATTGTTTGTTGATATGTCTATTAGATAACAAATAAACTAACTTACCAGGTATGAAGGATGCTACCTGCCACGTACAGGAGACAAAACCCAAAACACCAGAAGATAGAAGGTGCTGCTGCCCCTGTAGTATTTGCTGAGGCCCCAGGTGTTTGTGGCACCATGGTTGGCACCATGGAGTGGCTGTGACTTTGATTAGGCTACCTGAAGCTAAGGAGTCCATTCTTTTTGACAAGTGTCAGGTCCTGGAGAGAGCAAGAAGAATCAACTTTTTCTCTTTCCTCAGGGAACTGATAACCTGGTGTCTAAAGTGTGTAGAGAGAATCGTGGAAGAAACTTCAGGAGAGGAAGAAACAAGGCCATCAAAACCTTCAAAGCGAAAAAGGAATAATGTTGAGTTGGAGAATGCTCCCTCATCTATAAAATATGTGCACCAGCCGTTCTTGTGTGCTGAGTGTGTGTGAGGCACCAGACTCTTAACACACCTTATCTCATTTGATCTTCATGAAACCGGGTGGCATTATCAGTTGCATTTTGTCAATGAGGAAGCTGACTTTCAGAGAGATGAGATGATTTACCTGTGGTCACCGTGAGGAGGCCACAATCAGAAGCCCAGGTAAGGAGGGGGTTAACTTCAGAGAGGAGAAGGACCCACCCTTGGCTGTTTGTACTCCCTCTTCCTCTCCTTCTCCTTCTGCTTGGAAGTACCTGGTGGGGCTGAACAGAATTTTCAGTTTTGTTCTCTGGACCTTTGCTCGGTGGTTTCCTCTGCCTGCACTGCCCTTCACAGCACTTCTCCTCTGGTGAAATCTTAGCTTTCTCTTAGAGGCCACCTCTAATGTCCTGGTCCTGGTAGGGCCTCTTCCCCCTCCTCCTCCCCTTTCTGTAGTCCTTCAGGCAGGGTCCAGCCGGGCTCTGGTTCATGAGGTACATATCTCCCCAAAGCCTGCCTTCCTCTAGGCTGTCCTCACTGAGGAGAGACAGACTCAATACTTTTTGGTCTCTCCAGAGCCTAATACAGGGCCTGGCACACATGCTTGTTGACTAAGGGCAGGAAGAAAACCAACATTTTTTTGAGCAGTGTCAATGTGTCATTCTCAGAGCTTGTGCTGTTCAGAATTTACCCCTCTAAATCCTCCCCTGGAGATTATGTGAAACTTAGACAATAACCGCAGAAATACTCATTCCTTTGACTTGTCTTTTGCACTATTTCCTTGGGAATTATCCTTTTTTTTTTTCTCTCCAAAAGATATTTTACACTTTGAGAATTAACTAAGAGAAAGTTTCTTAAAATACGTATAATATAAAATTTACCGTCTCAACCGTTTTCAAATGTACAGTTCAGTAGTGTTTAGTATATTCACATTACTGTGCAAAATATAAGATGAACTTTTTCATTTTGCAAAACTGAAAGTCTATACCCATTAAACAGCTCCCCATTCCCCACTCATCCCAGCCCCTGGAAACGACCGTTACATGTTGTTTCCAATGTGGTGTGTTAATTTGACTGCTCCAGATACCTCAAGTAAGTGGAATCATACAGTATTTGTCTTTTTGTGTCTGACTTATTTCACTTAGCATAATGTCTTCAAGGTTCATTCATGTCTTAGCATAGGTCAGAATTTCCTTCATTTTCAAGACTGAATAATATTCCATTCAGGTGTAGTTTTTTGTTTGTTTCTTTTTGTTTAATTTTCAACTTTTCTATTGCTCTTCAGTTTCTGTTTTTGCTATTACTTTTTGGTTTTACTGCATTGTGATTAGAGAATGTTATCTGTATTCATCCTACTTTTTGAAATGTATTGAGATTTTGTTTGTTTTTTGTGGTCTTTCATGTGGTCACTTGTTAATGATCTCATAAAGAGTATATTCTAGGTTTTCAAGGTACAGAGCTTGATATCTTTTAATTTGATCTACCTTACTAAGTTAACAAATCAAGTCCTCCATATCCTTACTTATTGTATGATTTATTGATCAGTCATGGGCTAAAAGAGGTAAGTTAGAATTTTCTACTATTACTGTATTTCTGTCCATTTCTCCATGTACTTCCTAATTGTTTTTGCATTATAAGTTCTGATACTATATTTTTGGTGCATAAATATTGATGCCAGATCTTCATCGTGGCTCTCAGCCTTTATCATTACAACATTTTCTCCTGTATCTTGTTTTCTGAGTTTCTGTGAATTCAACCATGTCTGATGTTAATACTATAACCCTTGGGGTTTTTTTGTTGTTGTTGTCGTTGCTTGTATTTGCATATGTGGTATTTGTTTTGTTTTCTATTTTTTCCTTCTCTTTTACTTTCAGTCTTTCTGAGGAGCACTATTTTAGATGTGTCTCTCACACATGGCACTAGTTAGGTTTTATTTTATGAGTCCATGAGATATTTCTAAAGAGTGAGGTGATCAGGTCAAAGAAAGCTTTTAAAGCTCTTGACCCTCATGGCCAAATAATTTTTTCACTGGTTGGACCACTTTGTCCTGTCACCAGCATTTAGAAGCAAACCATCTACCCACCACTGCCAGCATGACTATTACACAGCTGCTTAGATATTTAATAGGTGAAAATGGGACCTCATTGTTCTTTCATGCTTTTCTTGGCTTCATCTAATTCTACTTTAAGTAAATAAAGATGGAAGAAAAAAGAAGTTAAAATGAAACATTCCTTTTCAGATATCTTCAGTGAGATTAAGATGGGTGGTGGTGTTTCTTATTCCAGATTTCCATGACATTGGACCAATCACTTTCCACAAGCTCCTCAGCTCAGGCCTTGGGTCTCCCCAGGAGAAATTGTGTAGGTTTCTTCCTCAGAGCCCTACACCTTGCTTTCTCGCCTTCTGTAGTGAATAGGCAATATAACAGAACAGGAAGATATAGGGTCTGGAGCTAGATTGAGTAAATTTAAATCTCAGCTCCATCTTTGCTATTTACTAGCTGTGTGTTCTATGGCAGTTACTCAACCTCTCTGTGCTTTGGTTTCCCGAGGTAATAATTCTCAAGGGTAACAATGATTACAATATTAACATAGTAACACCTGTTGGGGTTGTTGTGAGGAACAGTTAATTTATGCAAAGCACTCAGACAGGATTATTACTGTTGTCTCTTCCTCTGGGAAATACCCATTTACCACTTCAGCTAAGGTGGTTTTGGTGGAAGCATTTCTTTCTTCCATGGCCCTGCTTCCGGGTTAGCCACTGCATTTAGTCTTAGGCCAGGGGCAGGCTCCTGACAGAAGCAGAACCAATCAGAGTCCTTTCCTGGGAACTCTGAAGTTGGGACATGAGAAAAGAAGCCTTTGGTGCCTTTCTGGTGGGGAAGCTCCCTGAGGTGAAACCCAGGCTCCTGGCAGCCATGTTTCCAGCCTGTGAAAGGAGCCTAGCTTCGAGAGTGAGGCTGACTGACCAGTGGAGAAAAGCTAACATTAGAAATGGCAAGAGTCTGACATTACTGGAACCCTTAGTTTTGGCTGTCTCCAAAGGCACCGTATGAGCCAATGAATGTCCTATTTTCTCTAAGATTGCTTGCATTGAGCTTCTGTCACTGCAATCAAAAGAGTTTTAATACATTTCCTAAGGCACCTTAGGACAGTACAGATCATGGGGTCTCCTGTCCACCTCTCTCTGAAAAGCCCTCCCTGAGACATATGTGCACACACTCACACAGAGTCATGGCGATTGCCAGCTCCTAGGAGTGAGCTGTAGTTCCTTCCCCGCCTGCACTGCCTGCGCAGTCCTCTACTTCTCCACACACACCAAAAGACAGCTGCGCCAGTGTCCAGGCACGAGGAACTGCACTTGCTAAACAGGGTGTTATCCCGGAAATCTGTGCCCTTCTCTGTACGCTCCTTGTCCTTTTCTTCACTGCCCTATTCAGTAACTTTGCAAATGTAGAAGGAGCACCTGCCAAGAACCAAGTCAGGCCTGGGGCCCCAGAGAGGCAGTTCCTGCTGTCAAGGAACCCGCAGGCTGTGGGGGCCATCAGGCCGTCAAAAGACTGCTCTGAGAGAGACAGTGGGGTGAGTGTTGAACAGATGTGCTCGCCAAGTGCCGCAGGAGCTTAGAGGAGGCTCTGTCGCTGATTGCCTGGGATGGTCGTCTGGCTGATCTACCCGCCTCGAGGTTCTCCCCACCCTGGCCCATCCTGCCCACTGCCGCCGGAATGTCTCCCCGAACAGATGTGCGACTGCCTCTGCCCCCTGCAGGCCTGAGCCCACATGCCTTAGCCTGGCAAAACCCTAAACCAGATATTGCCTCAACTTACTTTCTCAGCCATGTTGTCCACTGTTCCCCGTTCACAAACCTTACCCGCGAGTCTAACCGCGCCACTCACCTTCATCAGATGCATTCAGTGTTTTCCCACCATGGTGCCTGTCCTCACTCTGTTCCCTCTGTCTCCCATTCCTGTATGTCCCGGCTGTACACACCTTCCGAGGTGTGGGATGGCAAATGCGTTTCGTGTGCCTGCTTTGATCGTCTGGCTGTGTTTCTGTGTTCAGAAGGATTCTGTAGACATACTTGGGCTCAGTGAAAGAGTAAGGGATCAGTCAGCAAAATCTACCATGGCCACCAAATTGGGTGTGTGCTGGGGACGGGTGTGGGAGGCAGTGGGTGGTGAGGAACAGCACACTTGGGATGCATGTGCACTTTGTTCCAGGTCCAGGTCTTATGCATCTCCCCATCCCCATAAAGACTTCCTTGCTCCTACAAGTGAAATTAACTTCTTTCTCTTCTGAACTTTTATAGCCTTCTCTCTGTGCCACTGTAAGAGCACTGATTTCTCTTACCTTTTTATGGGTACATCTGCTTTTGTTATTTGAGGGGACGGATGGTACCCTATGGAGTATGGTACAAGGGAGAGATTCAAAGCACATTAACTGAATGGATGGAACCATGTGGAGCACTAAGATGGACGTACAAAGGGCTGCAAGGGGCCCATCCTGAGGAGCTGGCCTTCTCCATGGGCCTTGGCTGACTCTGGGGATGGTGTTGTTACAGATAAGTTCTCACTCCTGAACCAACTTCCTGCACTGATGTTTCTGTCTGACCTGCCGTCTGCTGTCATCTTGTGCGTCTGTGACCATGAGGTCTGAGCTCCCAGCTTCTCTAATTCATTCCTTTACTCACTAAACCACAGCGATGCCTCCTGGGTGGCCAGTTCTGTGCTCGCTGTTAGGGGCCCAGGGACGATGTCCTGCCTTTAATCCTATCACTGACTTGGGGAGAGTGGGGCAGAGGTGGTGGAAAGACGGAGACCTGAGTCCTGGGATTCAAGGAGAAGAAATGTGGGTCCTAAGACAGGAGTAGGGAGGGTGCTGCGGGAGAAAAACAGAGGCTTCTGGGGCGGGGGCAGGGTAGAGGTTGTTGATACATCCACGTCCACCAAATTGCCTCTTCCTCTGTGCTCCTCAGCACCTCATGCCTGGGTTGCCTGATTGTCACTGCAAGCTCTGTGCTCCCAAGTTTCAGGGTCCGTATAGATGGAGTCAGGAAAAAAAAATTTTTTTTAACATTTACTTATTTATTTATCTGGTTGTGCGGGGTGTTAGTTGCAGCAGGTGGGCTCCTTAGTTGTGGCTCGCGGGTTCCTTAGCTATGGTTCACTGGCTTCTTAGTTGCAACACGTAGGCTCCTTAGTTGTGGCATGTGAACTCTCAGTTATGACATGCATGTGGGATCTAGTTCCCTGACCAGGGATCGAACCCGGGCCCTCTACATTGGGAGCGTGGAGTCTTATCCACTGCACCACCAGGGAAGTCCCAGCGTTAGGAGAAATTTAAACAGCCTCAGTGCATCCTACCACTCCCCATCCCACACAAACACTCAGACCTCAAGAGCCCAGCGCTGATTACCATTCCAGGCCTGAGATCCTCATGCCACCCCTTGGACTCCCTTGAATCTCCTTTGCTGCTGTTCACACCTGGGACTCTGGGCCCAGGTAACCACCCGGGCTCCTGAGCTGCATGGGGGCCCTGGTGTGCCTGTGCCCTGGTGACCAGCATGGGCATCTGTGATGTCCCCAAATTATTACAGGGGCTCCAGAATGATTGGCAGATTCACTCAGGCTGCTCTGTCACTCTGGGTTTCTGGTGCCCACCTCCCTCACCCTCCTACCCACTTCCCCTGCTCCTCAACCCACAAATGTGTTTAGGCTGCAGAGCCAGCTGCAGAGCTGTATAGCACTGTTGGCAGGAGATGGGCTGGCTCGAGAGCTGCCTGGAGGGGAACGTGGCAGATCACATTTCTTCAGCTCGTGCCAAATATTATTCAGATGCAGCTTTTCAGACAGACACAAATTGCTCGTCCAATAAACACAGAAGGGCTAATCCCAAGACATTTATCAGAGTGGGGAAAGATGAGAGAAAAGACAGACATGAGAGGCCTTTGAGAGCTGGCCTGGTGTGGCTGGCCTGAGGGGAGGTGGGGAGACCTCCAGGCACTCCTGGGGTTTTCTTCTTAAGGGCCTGAAACCCAGCACCAGGGCTTTGGGATTTGCTTTCATTGTGACATACAAAGCCGGTGTTGGTGCAAACACTTCCCCATGGTGAACAGAGTAGAAGAAATGAACACAGGCCAGGGTGCCTCTGTGGGTAGTCAGCTCCCACCTCCAGTTGTCAGTGGTCATGGGGATTAGCTGTCTGCAGAGGCTGCGTACACTACTCCACCACGCACACAGAGAAAGTCCTCAAGGCATGCTGTGATTGTTCGCAGAGTTCTCAGGAGACAATGCTCCTGGCCTGGAATCTCTTACTTCTGCCTGACAAGTGTGAGGGCACAGCTGCTGAGAAACAGGTTGAGGGACACAGCTGACCACGATGGCAGGGGACCAGAGACATGGGGGTCCCCCATCTATACCAGAGCGCTGGCCAAGCCGTTGAGGTCCTTTGCGCGTCCCTTTCTGCTAGGACCTTCTAACGGGCCCCATGAGCGTTCCTCTTCAAGGATTCTGCCCAGAAATGAAAGAAGTCAGGCCCTCCTCTGAGGCCCCATCTCAGAGCCCAGGGAGAGGAGGACCAGGTGAAGCCTCTAGAGTCAGGCTGGTCCTCCCACTGTCTGTGCCAGGGTCTGCGCCAAATGTGCCCGGCGGAGAGGTGGGAGTGCCCATTGGAGGGAAGAGGCACTGACTAGATCAGGGTGAGGGCATGGGAATAGTTGCCAACATTTATATAGTCAGGGACTATTCTCACTTTTCTCACAGCAACACGATGAGCTAGCTGTACTATTATCGGTACGACTTTCCAGCGGGGCACTGAGAGGTTAGATAGCTGCCTAAGCTCACCCAGTTAGGAAGGCTTCAGAATCTGTGCACTTAACTTGCCATACTGCCTGCAGGCCTATGGAGAGATGTGGTGGTTTCAGAAATGCCAGTTGTATGAGAATCCTTAGGAGAGTAGGATTTGGAGGCTGGAGACCCCAGACCTGGGATGGTGCCTTTGAGGCACAATGCTAAGGCAGGCTTCCACTGAGGACCTGGGGGCTCTATAATTAGGCTGATTAACTCTCCTAGTTTTCCCACAACTGAGAGGGGTCCTGGGCTGTGAATTTACAGTTTTAAAACTGGGGCCACTGTGGGCTAACAGGGGTAAGTTGATCATCCTACCTGTAACGAAAGGGCTGGGCTTGGATCATCATCTTCAGGACCAACCTGCAGGCCAACTTCCTCCTCACACTCCCGGGCTAGAGACTGACAGAGTGACGTGCTGATGGGGAAGGTGAGCAGAATAACAACCAGCTGGCAGCAGCTCTTTCCAGACACTTAGGAGGGGAGGACTACAATATCAGGTGGCAACAAAGCAGGGACACTGTAGCCCTCAGAACCTAGTGGGAACAGGTGCCTTCTGGCGTGGCCAGTCTTACACAACTAGAGAAACTGGGAAATTCCCAGGTGAGGATTGGCAGGCAGGCCAGGTGGCTTCCAAGGAAGTCTGGGCAGGGCCCAGCTCGCTCTGCCTGCTGGGAGCAAGTTTCTATTCTGGTTCCTGAAACTTCATTCCTGCCAGGATGGCCTCTCCTCTACTTACTTGCTCGGTGACCCACGTTGACCTGCATTCCTAGGCTCAGCAGCCCTTACCTTTCACCCTCTCTGATTTGTCCCCACCTGTTATATGACCATGGCTCTTTGTCAGTCTCTTTGATTGTAAAGATCTGAAATTCACTCGTGCAACACCTGGAAGATTCCAGTAGAAGGAGAATGGATCCTGAGGCACAGAATCCATGGGCAGAAATGCTATTAGGTCTCAGGAGGGACAAATGGGGCAAGAAGCCTCGGGAACTTGGGCAGTAATCACTCTTCACTTCTGGGCCCACTTCTCTTTGTGGCCTGTATAAAGCTGGAAGACATTGCAAGAGATTGTCCAGCTGCTCAAAATAAATTTGTTTCCTGGCCAAATGAAGTCAATCCAAGGCACTAAGAGAACTTCCAAATGAGATTGCTCAATCCCTGTCAGAGATTTTGGAGGATGAGTGCAGTAGGCAGAAGTCTGGAACATTGGTCATGTGCAAATGATCTTCCAGTTTTGAAAAAGGAGGGGTGGTAGTTAGTTTCTTTCTGTTACTTCGAACAGACTTAAGGGGAAAAAGGGAAAGGGGATTTGCCAGTTCACATAACCGATCAGTCCAGGGAGAGTCTGATATGGGCATAGCAGGGCACACCCCCCTGCCTCCTTTTTGGCTTCTTAGGCAGGCTCTTTCTGCATGGTAGCTGTAGGGGGCTGAATAGTGAACCTCCCAAATTCATGTCTACCCAAAACCTCAGAATCGATTTTATTTGGAAAGAGGGTCTTTGCAGATGTAATTAGTTAAGGCAAGATGAGGTCATACTGGATTAAGGTGGGCCCTATTTACAGTGATTTGTGCCCTAATAAGAAGAGGACGCATCAACAGAAGAAAAAGATACACACAGAGAAGGCCGTATGAAGACAGAGGCAGATTGGAGTGACGCAGCTAGAAGCCAAGGAATGCCAAGGCTGCTGGGAGCCACTGAAGATAAAAGAGGCAAGGCAGGAGTTTTTCCCTAGAGCTTTCAGAAGGAGCATGGCCCTGCTGACATCTTGTGTTTGGACTTCTAGCTTTCAGAACTGTGAGAGCGTAAACTTCTGTTGTTTTAAGCCAACAAGCATGTGGCAGTTTGTTAGGGAGTCCTAGAAAACTAATACGATACCCTCAGCAACTCCAGGCTGGCCACCCTAGAGGAAAGGAAGAGGCTTTTTTCTCAACACATACAGAAATTTTGGGGCGGAGGGGATCTTTGCTTCCTGAACGTATCACTGTGGCCGAAGGGAAACAGTGCTCTCATTGGCCAGATATGAGTCCCACATCCATTAAGGGGACCGTGGTGAGGTTAGACTATCCCAACCACATGGGGAAGAGTGGACATCTTTTACCAGAATGAGGAGTGAATACAGGGAAGACAAAATTAACACCTGTCCATTACAGGGCAAAAAAGTTGATTCTGCAGACTATGCTCTCATCCAACAATAGATTTTTTTAAATATAAAGGAAGTAGAGGGACTTCCCTGGTGGTGCAGTGGGTAAGAATCTGCCTGCCAGTGCAGGGGACACAGGTTCGATCCCTGGTCCGGCAAGATCCCACATGCTGGGGAGCAGCTAAGCCTGTGTGCCACAACTACTGAGCATGCGCTCTAGAGCCCCTGAGCCACGACTACTGAGCCTGTGTGCCACAACTACTGAAGCCTGTGCGCCTGGAGCAACAAGAGCAACAAGCTCCTTAACAAGAGAAGCCACCACAATGAGAAGCCCGTGCACCGCAATGAAGAGTAGCCCCTACTCGCCGCAACTAGAGAAAGCCCACGTGCAGCAAAGAAGACGCAATGCAGCGAAAAGATAATAAATAAATAAATAAATTTTTTAAAAAATAAAGGAAGGAGAGATTTCTCAGAACAATTTAGGGCAAGGACAATCAAATTTCTTTTTTGACAGGTCCCTGAACTGACAGATCACAGAGCTGCATTTGATAGCCTGTCTGTTAGTAAACTGGGTCTTCAGTAAGGCTTTTAACAATCTCTGCCATGATATCCTTGTGTGGATAAAATGGGAAATATGGGTTAGATGACAGTATGATTAAGAGGAAAAGTAACCTGCTAAATGAGTGAACCTATGTCATTACATTTGTCCACTCAGCATGCAAACCCCTATCTTATTTTGCAAGAATTTTCTAATAATAATTTAGTACTAGAGGGCTGTAGTGCCCTGGCTCCCACCATGGAAGCAGAAAGGGGAAGATTTTCCTTTTCACTTCCTTGCAGCCAGGGCTCAATCATGTGAATTAGGCTCAGCCACTCCCACCAAGGACTTTTAATTTTTAGGAGGTGAATTTAAGGGGCAGATGTAGTGTAGGAAGTATTCATGGCAACAGCAACAGCAGCTTGACCAGTCCTGAAGTGGTGATGTTGAGTGTTCCCT
>NW_020838008.1:1310550-1355841 GCF_003676395.1 Aethalodelphis obliquidens
TTTTTTTTTTTTTTTGCGGTACGCGGGCCTCTCACTGCTGTGGCCTCACCCGTTGCGGAGCACAGGCTCTGGACGCGCCGGCTCAGCGGCCATGGCTCATGGGCCCAGCCACTCCGTGGCATGTGGGATCCTCCCAGACCAGGGCACGAACCCGTGTTCCCTGCATCGGCAGGCGGACTCTCAACCACTGCGCCACCAGGGAAGCCCCTTCAGCTCTGTCTTTAACATGAACATCAAAAAGTGAAAGTTGTGTTAGAAGGCATTGGTGAAGGTACAGTATTTGGGACTATGGAGGTGAGTGATGGTCCTGTTCTCTTCCGTTGCTGAGACCCCAGCTGGAATGTTGAATTCAGTCCTGGGCACTGCTCTTTTATGGAGGAAAGTGACAAGCTAGAGCCTGGTCAAAGAAGAATGATCAAGACAGGGAAGGAACTCAACTATGAAGCAGGAAGAACAGTAGAAATGATAGGTATTAGTCAGCCTAGAGAGGAATTGTCTTTAGGTTGGGAGAAGGCATATGTCTGATCTTTTTAAGTAAGTTAAAGACCATCAAGGGACTTCCCTGGTGGCACAGTGGTTAGGAATCTGCCTGCCAGTGCAAGGGACACAGGTTCGATCCCTGGTCCGGGAAGATCCCACATGCCGTGGAGCAACTAAGCCAGTGTGCCACAACTACTGAGCCCACGTGCCACAACTACTGAAGCCCGTGCGCCTAGAGCCCGCGTGCCTAGAGCCCGCGCACCACAATGAAGACTAGCCCCTGCTCCCCGCAACAAGAGAAAGCCTGCACGCAGCAACGAAGACCCAACGCAGAAAAAAATAAAATAAAAATAAAGACCATCAAGTGAAAGAGGATTCAGTTTATCCTCTGTGGCTCCATGGAACATAGCTAGCATCACTGCTACTAGCGAGTTTCAGCTTAAAACGAGAAGGATTTAATTGTTGGGTCTGTGATATCCACAACAGAGCAGGCTGCCTCATAATATAGTGAGTTCACTGTCGCTGGAGGTGTGCACACAAAACTGGATGAACTCTCAGAGAGTATATTGTGTTGGGGGATCCTACTGTGTGGGGGTGAAGGAAGAGTTGGTGTCCTTCCAACTTCTCTCCAATTCTTAAATCTGATCAAGTCCATAGGACAGGTTGGGAAGGGCAGGAAACTGGAGGTGGGGAGACCAGAGGAATTGCAAATTGTGAGTTATTAAAAAAAAAAAAAAGGAATGGAAGATTGCATTATTCTGAATTCTTCACCACTCCCTGTACCCAATCCCTTTGCCATGTGACTTTGAAGTCCCTCCCACTAGAGACAGAATACACTTTCTTGTCCTGCTAATGTTGGGTTGGCCAAGTGATTTGCTTTGGCTCACGGAGTGTGAGTAGAAGTGACCACTCCAAGCATAGTCTCTAAGAGGCAATGGATTTTTTGCTCACCCATCTTGTGCTTTTGCCATTACCATGTGAAAAACATGCCCTTGGTAGGTATCACAGAATAGAGACACATGGAGTAGACTCATCTAGCCAACTTACAGACCTATAGCCTTAAGCAGAGCTGCCCCAGCTAACACATGGACACATGAGAGAGAAATAAATGCTTTATTGTTGTATAGCACTTAGATTTGGTGGTTATTTGCTATGTAGCATCATTATGGCAATAAGACAGATCGGACATTCCAACAGACTTTCAGATACAGTATTGAAGGCAGTTCTCAGGCTTCTGCTGGCCTTTCTAGGATCTGAGGAAGTAGCACTTGAGGGAAGGAACTCATCCCAACAGATTGTGGGTATATCCTGTCCTGAGTATAGATGTTGCTGGGAATGGATGGCCAAGGCCACTTTGTGGGGCACAGACCCAGTGCTGGAGGCACTTTGTGGGTTTGGAGTAAAGAGTGAGAGGAGGAAGCCAACCTCACTTCAGGTCATGGGAAGAAGTCCAGCTGGACACTCAAAAGAAAGTGTGGATGGGGGTACCATCCTGAGAAACAGTTTGTGTTGTGGTGGATTAAAGATGAGCACAAATTCTTTACCACATCTCTCATCAAGAGGTGAAGTCTATTTCCCCTCCTCTTGTATCTGGGCTGGCTCTGTGACTTGTTCTGACTGATAGAATGTGGCATATGTGTCACTGAATAACTTCCAAAACTTGACCTTAACAGATCTTCCACTCCCTCCTATGCATTTGGAATATGCCTTCTTAGAGTCTAGCTGCCATGCTGTTAGGAAGCCCAAGCAGTCATGTGGAGAGGTCCACATGGAGGAAAACTGAGACCTTTGGCTAAGGGTTCCAGCTAAACACCCAGACAGCAACCAGCACTAACTTTTAGCCATGTGAATGAGGCCATCTATACCCTCCAGACATTCTATTACCCCAGCCAACACTATATGAAGCAGAAAACCACCTAGTTTTTCTAAGAAACCCCAATCAAGGTTTTTGACTGCAAAAACAGCTTACTCGGGTTTCCCTGGTGGCGCAGTGGTTGAGAGTCCGCCTGCCGATGCCGGGGTTCGTGTCCCGGTCCGGGAGGATCCCACATGCTGCCGAGCGGCTGGGCCCGTGAGCCATGGCCACTGAGCCGGCACGTCCGGAGCCTGTGCTCCGCAACGGGAGAGGTCACAGCAGTGAGAGGCCCGTGTACTGCAAAAAAAAACAAAAACAAAAAACAGCTTAGTCAAAGTAAACTAAAACCTAGAGAAAAGATTAATTCTAGGGCACTCCCAGTAAAGTTTGGATAAAGTCAAGAATGTGACTGTGACTCTTTACGATCTCATAGATTTCAAGCAGTGTCTTATAGACCTCTCAGCTAGACAAAAGTGCTTCTAAGAATCTTAAGGATTTGTCCCATAGTACCCCGACTCACAGCCTAAAGAAGGTAGGAACTTATCTTAAGATTTGGGGATATAGTTTTTGTCTAATGGAGCGAAACTCAATAAGGTTCATGGGAAATGCACAATATTTTTGTTTATTTTCTTCCCCTCCAAGAGAATTGTACCAGCATAAGTACCACTAGCTTGGACTAAAATAGGCAAAGACAGTTCAAATGAAATGAGGACACTGGGCACTTAGCGAAGCAGACTGAACAAATTACTCTGCTGCAAACAAGGGAAAGGAGGAATGACCCAGAGGATGGAGCCAAGAGCCCAGAGGGTGAAGCGCCACAGAGAATCACATTCCCTGCTCCTGGAGCAGGGGGAATTGGTGACATTTGCGCTATTGGATCTCAGATTTCCTAAAGACCTAAGGACCGCTATGTACCTTTTATTACCCCTTTTTAAGTGGGAGTTTCTATTACGATTTTCCTGTCTCTGTCTTCCCATTGTATGTTGGATCTGTACGGGAAAAGATAACTTACAGGAAAGTTGCAAGTTTAGTACAAATACTTTTTTGGACTCTTTGAGAGTAAATTTCTGACATGATGCCACATTACCCAAAACCTTATGTGCATATTTCCAACATAACCACAATCATCAAAATAAATAAACATTATATGTTACTATCATCTTTTTTTGTGTGTGTGATGGCCCAACAGGGCAAATACTTTTATTTTTTTTTAATTAATTTTTATTGGAGTATCGTTGCTCTACAATGTTGTGTTAGTTTCTAACGTACAGCAAAGTGAATCAGCTATATGTATACATATATTCCCTCTTTTTTGGATTCCCTTCCCGTTTAGGTCACCACAGAACACTGAGTAGAGGTCTCTGAGCTATACAGTAGTTTCTCATTAATTATCTATTTTACACATAGTGTCAATAGTGTGTATACGTCAATCCCAATCTCCCAATTCATCCCATCCACCCACTTCCTCCCTTGGTGTCCATTCATTTGTTCTCTACATCTGTGTCTCTATTTTGCAAATAAGATCATTTATACCATTTTTCTAGATTCCACATATATGCGTTAACATATGATATTTGTTTTTGTCTTTTTTTTTTTTCTCGGTACGCGGGCCTCTCACTGTTGTGGCCTCTCCCGTTGCGGAGCACAGGCTCCGGACGCGCAGGCTCAGCGGCCGTGGCTCACGGGCCCAGCCGCTCCGCGGCATGTGGGATCTTCCCGGACTGGGGCACGAACCCGTGTCCCCTGCATCGGCAGGCGGACTCTCAACCACTGCGCCACCAGGGAAGCCCTCTCTTTCTTTTTTTTTATATGTAACTCTTTTTTTATTCTTTCATTTTTAAATGGCAGTGAATTGTTTTTTTTTTTCTGTTCCTTTTATAATTTTTTTAAATTGGGATATAGTTGTTTTACAATGTTGTGTTAGTTTCTACTGTACGGCGAAGTGGAGTTCCCTGTGCTATACAGCAGGTTCTTATTAGTTATCTGTTTTATACATATTAGTGTATCTATGTCTATCCCAATCTCCCAATTCATCCCAGTCTCCCCTTCCCCCCATTGGTGTCCATACATTTGTTCTCTACATCTGTGTCTCTATTTCTGCCTTGCAAACTGGTTCATCTGTACCATTTTTCTAGATTCCACATTGTTTTTCTCTTTCTGACTTACTTCATTCTGTATGACAGTCTAGGCATAGACTGTTGGGGCCAGCTTCACCCTCACCAGTTCCCTGGTGAACGACTCTTGAATTTGTGTTCTAACTACAATAGTTCTTCCCCTCTTCCCTTCCCACATTATCAAGATGATCATAAGCATTCATTAACAAGTATTTTAACAAATATCTATTCAGTACCAACTACGTGTCCGGTTCATTTCTAGGAGCTGAGGATATAGTAGTGAACAAGAGAGAAAGTTCTTGCACTCATGCAGCTGATCTTCTATTGAGACAGACAGACAACAAACAATAAATTAAATGTATAATTCTGGGTAGTGATACCTACTCTGAAAAAAATCAAGCAGGTTAAGCAGCTTTGGTTGGGGGACTATTCTACATAGTGTAGTCTGAGAAGACCTCTCTCATAAGGTGACATTTGAGAGATCTGAATGAAGTATGGGGCTAAGTATTTCATAAGTGTTTCAGGCTAAGTGAACAGCAAGTAAAAAGGTCCTGAGGCAGGAAGTAACAGGGCAAGTTCAAGGAATAGCAGCAGTTAGGTCAGTGTGGCTAAAGTACATAGAGCGTGGTAGAGGGTGATAGGAGAAGAGGGTGGGGAATAGAGATAGAAACCAGATTAGACAGGGCTTCTACAAAGTTGGAGTTCGTTCTCAATAAAATGGCATGAATTGATTTGCGCTTACAAAGATCTCCCTAGCTGCTGTTTGGAGAATAGACTGGGGAGGGGGCATGGTGGAGGTAGAAGCAGGGTGACCAAGTAGGAGGCTACCTTATAACCCAGGTCAACATGATGGTGGCTTGGTCCAGGACAGTTAGAGCAGAGTTAGCAAGTGGTTAATTCTGATAATTTGAAGGTAGCACTGACAAGACTTGCTGAGGGATTGGAAATGGCATTTAAGAATAAGAAAAGCACATTGAGGACAACTTTTACGTTCAGGGCTTGGGGGAAATGGATGAACAACAGTGCCATTCTCTGAGGTAAGTACGAATGGGAGTGGAGTGTAGGGCGTAGGTGCTGAGTTTGAGATGCCAGTAAGAGGGAGTGGAATATGAGTTGGTTGGTCAGGGCTGGAGATGGAAAATTTTGCAGTCATCAGCATACAGGTATTACTGAATATAAATCACACTCTTTTCTGTGTAGACAGAAAAGAGCATCATGGACTATGGCCTGGGGCCTTCAACAACCAGGAAAAAGAGAAGCCCAGAAAAGAGACAGAGGAGTGGCCAGTGAAATGAGGAAGATCAGAAAAGCCTGATGTCCAGGAAGCCAAGTGAAGAAAGTAGATTCTGTATGATCACAACCACATGTCAACTCCTGAGCCTCAGTTTTCTCATCCATGAAATGGTGAGAGTAACAACTGCCCACTTCATGGTGTTGTTAGGATTGAGGCAATGTATGTAAAGCAGTTAACACTTGTGTCTGACTGGTATATAGGAAACTCTCAGCCTATGGTAGCATTGTTATTATTTCCTCCACTTCAGAGTAGGCTGCCACAGCCCTCAGCTTCCCCATCCACATAAGTGACAGCACCTCCATGAGTCCTTCTCAGAAATGAGGTGTCCCTGCTCACTCAGGCAACCAGATGGGCCTGACGAGTGGCCTCTGGGTCAAATTTGAACCAAGTGACTTCAGTGCCTAAACCTCTCACCCACACAGCTTCCAGCCCTTACTTGCAAATCAACAAGTGGTAAATAAAGGTTTTAGAGCCAGAATTCTGCCTCTGCCTCTCACCAGCTGTGGGATCCTAAGCAAGCTTCTTAACCTTCCTGAGCCTTGAATTCTATCTGTAAAATGGGAACAATTCCTACTTCATGACATTGTGTCCAGGCCCGCGCGGACTGTAAATAAAGCCGGCTGATCTCCTCCTGCATGGCGGCGTGGGAGTCACTGGGGCTCTTTGACACCCTCCCACGCATCCCCACAACCTAGCTGGGCAGGTCTCTGGGATCCCCTAACCTGCGCTGTAGGACAGTGAGCTCAGAGAGGTGGAGACTCGTCCACTTTCTTTTCCGCAGGGCGCCGGATGAGCCGCGCCTAGTTGCTGGGCCCCCACCTCGGTAGAGGGGCCTAGCTCGGCCAAGGGAGGGGGTTCCGAACGTCCCAGAGACTCCCTCTTCCGCTGTCCTACCTCCGGCTGGGCGTCGAAGCCGTTTGCTGGGCAACCCTTCTCCGCCCCTCTTCCTGACCCTCCCCCCAGGTCTACCGAGGTCCACCGTCAGGAAAGCCGCCGCGGCCCCCGACCCCTCAAGACCACGACCAGTCTGCTCTGTTCTCC
This sequence comes from Aethalodelphis obliquidens, assembly GCF_003676395.1. Classification (NCBI taxonomy): domain Eukaryota; kingdom Metazoa; phylum Chordata; class Mammalia; order Artiodactyla; family Delphinidae; genus Aethalodelphis; species Aethalodelphis obliquidens. Next base: position 1,317,335 of record NW_020838008.1, read on the forward strand.
CTCCTCTCTGACGCCGCACTGCAGGCCCAGGCGCATAACCCAGCCCTTCAGCACCGCAGGAAGTGGCGGCTCCTCTCGGGGGCAGCTCGGAGGAAGAGGAGGAGGAGGAGGAAGCGTGGCTTAGTAGGGACCGAAGCCCCATGGGGCAGGCTGCGGAGGAGGGCGGCGTGAGGACCTCAGAGCTCAGCTCCAAGGCTGCGGGCTGCCAACTGCCGCCCCGAACGGCTCCGCCCCTGCGGCCCACCCTCCACAGGCCCCGCCCCGCAGCTCGGCCCCGCCCCATACCGGCCCCGCCCCCAGCTCCTGTCCCGAAAACGCCGCTCCTATGGGCGGCCCTGCCCCCGCTCCGCCGGCTGCCTCGGCCTCGGCCTCGGCCCCGCCCCCGTCCGCGCCAGCCCCTAGTCTGCACTTTGCTTGCTGGGCTGCTGAGTCGGCCAGAGTCTGAGTTCCGCCGCCTGCCCGCCGGCGCCGCTCCCTCGTCCCCTCCCCCGATCCCTCCCCCAATCGCAGTCTTGTGGCAGTGTCTGGCCGGAGGCCCGCGGGCGGGCCGCCCTCCCCGCGGTAGCCCACCCCCCCTCTTAAAGCGGCGGCGGGAAGATGAGGTTTCGGGAGCCGCTCTTGGGCGGCAGCGCCGCGATGCCGGGCGCGTCCCTGCAACGGGCCTGCCGCCTGCTCGTGGCTGTCTGCGCGCTGCATCTTGGCGTCACCCTCGTCTACTACCTGGTCGGCCGCGACCTGAGCCGCTTGCCTCAGCTGGTCGGAGTCCCCACACCGCTGCAGGGCAGCTCTAACGGCGCCGCCGCCATCGGGCAGCCCTCTGGGGAGCTCCAGCCCCGAGGGGCCGCACCGCCACCGCCTTCGCGCACCTCTTCCAAGCCGCGCTTGGGTGGCGCCTCCAACCCCGACGCGGACTCTCGCCCCGGCCCCGGCCCCGGCCTCGGGAGCAACTTGACTTCGGCCCCAGTGCCCCCCGCCACAGCACTGTCGCTGCCCGCATGCCCTGAGGAGTCCCCGCTGCTCGGTAAGGTACCATGCGCGTTCGCCCATGCCCTCTTCCTCGACAGCCAGTCAGTCTCCCTATTCCGGATCAGAGCCTCTAATCCCAAACAGGTTCTGGGCTGGATGGGGGTGAGAGGTTGGGAGGTGAGTCCCTTCGGATTCATGCTGGAGACTGGGTCGGGGACGGTTTAAGTAAGCCGTAGCCACCGCCACCCACCCACCCCCGATCCCAGAACCGGAGAAGGCCTTGGAGACTTCCCTGCTCTGGCCCAAGCCTCAAGAAGTTTTGGGAGTTTGAGTCTGCTTAGAACTCGGAGCAGCCTTCGCTCTGCTAACTCTGGTAGGGACTACGAGGCAGCTCAGAGTAACCCGCTCTCTCTAGTTTGGAACGCTGATGATGAGGCCTCCAGGAGGGAAGAGAGCAGACCTCCCAGGTCACATCTCCTGTCTTCACATAGAACCACTGTCTCCTGAGTGTGGGTTAACCCTTTTCCTAAGCTTTTGGGCAAGTGACTTGTCCCTAAACCTCTGGTTTTTCATCTATTAAATGGGAATAACAAGTGGTACCTGTTTGAGGGGGGTGTTTTGGAAGATTAGAGCAAACAGTGTAAACAAGCATTTACAAGAATGAGGGTAACCCCTCAGTAAATTGTCACTATTGTGTTCAGTTCCTCCTCTGCTTAGATCCCTGCCCTGGGGCCCTCCTACCCTGCTTCCTGCCCTTGTAGCTTCCCAAGAGCAGGGCCCTCCCAGGGGCCGAGGGTATTTGTACCAGTATAATGTGTGTACCCTGGGGGCTGGAGGGCTAAAATATAATCAGTTAGCACCAAGTTGTCCCTTCCTGATAGCAGCAGCCTGGAGTCTCAGGTATCTTGCCCAGATGTTCTGAACCGGAACTCCAGCCTCTGTTTCAGCACAAGCAGAGAGCTTGGGTCGGTGGGTTTGCATTCCTTATGTCACGAGGAGGCTGAGCCCATGCCCACCGGGACCTCCCCTTGACCTGTAATCCACAGGCAGTCAGGCCCAAGGCAGCCACAGGTTGCTCCCAAGATTACCAGACAGGTGGCTGCTCAGTTTCAATGCCAGGGTGTAGAGAATGTTGTTCTGAGTGAGGGGCCCTGGCAGGAGAGCAGGCATCCTGCCAGTGGGAACTCTGTCACTTTTTCACAGAGCCCAGACAGAGCAGGCCTCCTACCCACTCTTGCTCAATTTCTCCAATAATTACTTCAATATTTTCATATCAAGTTTGGGAGGATGCTCCTGGAACTGGTCAGACATGAATTGTGGTAATAAAGGGGACTTTTTTTTTTTTTTAAAGCAGAAACTTGAATTCTTTTGGACTTGATGGTTAGTCTGGGAAGCAGACTGGTCCTGTAAAATGAAATGGAATCTTTGCCATGCTGCTAAGTGTCTGACCTCAGGCATGTTAGAACTCAGACTCTGAGTTCCTCAGAGTCTCTTTCTCTTGTGTAAAATGGGGTTGTCCATGCTTAACTCACAGAGTTATTTTCAGGACTAAATGAGATTGTGTATGTTAAGTACATGGCAAATAGGACCTGGGACTTGAAGTTTCATTTTTCTCAGACTCTGGAGATGGCTGTGAACAGCAGAGAAGGAGGAAGAGGGTTGGTGAGTTCTCAGACCCCAGAGAGGCCAGATTTTGATCTTTTGTTTTTAATTGTTGCCTGGATATTATGTAGAAGGAAAGAGAAATTAATTAGCCAATTAAAGGAAAGTACCTCAAAGTTCATTAGATTGGTGTTTGAGGTGTAGGATCTTCTCAATGAATCATGAGAGGCAGTGGTGGCCCACCTTGGTGTTGCCCAGTGACTGGGTGACGAGTTACTGCTGTTTCTGCGTTGACTCTGAACTGGCGGCACGAACAGACTTCCTGAGAGATACAGTTTTGGAGGGTAAGGGGAGAGGCCCTAGGCTTTCTGTAGCTTGTCCGCCTTTGTGTGACATGCATGGGACCGTGATGTTTCAGCTGCTGTGGAGGTAGCCCCGGAAGGTGAGGGTGGAGTGTTTTTCTTCACTTTTATTGAGCCCTTGGGTTTGAGGTTTGGGTGCTCTCTAAGTGGAGGCTCCTGGGTAGAAGAGAGCCTTGAGAAAGCTGAAAGTCTCCCGGGGAGTGTGTGGGCTGGGGGAGTCAAGCCCATCTGTTCAGCTGGGCAGGTGTCAGCCAAAGCCATTACGTGGTGGTTTCGAGGTTGGTGGGAGAAAGCATCCGTGGGGTTTAAAGCTGTGGCTTTTTCACTACTTGCAGTTCCTTTCCACAACTGGGCTGTACTTTCTGGTGTCCAAGGGTCTATGCCAGATGCTGTGATCCCTCCGGGCTGGTAGGTGGTGGGTAACGGGCATGCCCTTCCCTGCAGGAGCCAGGCACCAGACTGGGCTGCCGACGGGTCACTGTTGGATCTGTCCTGGGTTGTTAGAGCCTCAGGATAGACTTCAGATAGACTTGGGTTTGAATCCTGCCTGTGTCTATACTGTGCATTAGGGCAGGTTGCAGTGTTTGGAGCCATAGTAGGCTCTGCCCCGGGACACCTGCTGGGCTGCTGTCAGGCTTTCAGGAGTGAGGGCTGCAGAGGAAAGATGGGTCTTTCCTGAGGATTCCTGCAAGTTCCCCAGGGAGTTCTCCCGGGGAGTCCAGGCCTGTAGGCGCTGTCGTCTTGGCCCTTGGGCTGTGCGGCATCTCAGTGACCATGGCAGTGAGGCTCCCTTTCTGGCAGCCTGGGTGTTTGCCTGAGATGTAGTCAGCCTGGGAGGAGCAGCAGCCTTGCGTTGAGTTACTTTTCCCGGAATGAATGTTTATCTGTGCTTAGATTTGGCGGCAGCTCCACGTGACTTGACTAGCACTGGCGCTGCCCGCCCAGAGAGGGGCTGGCTGGGGGCGGGGCGGGGTCAGTACCTCAGGTAGGACTGGTTAGGGGAGGCTGGGCTGACCTGGACAGTTGGTACAGTCTATGGGTGGGAGGCGGGTGGTGGTGAGTATAAGACTGCCTAAACCTGAGGCCGCTCTTGCCCAGCTATGCTTTGAAGAGAGCCTCTTCCTTTGTTCAGAAAAGGACTCTGATCTAGAGGTGGGCACCAGAGAGTCACGGGCACTAGAGAGTCATGGGCACCTGGGCCAGCAAACAGCCACAGGTAGCCAGGGCCCTGGGAGAGCACTTATCCGTGAGCCGTTTTCCCCAGGTTTCATGGGGGGTATCAGCCGAGCCTCTGCCGTGGTTTGTACCCTTGGCAAGACAGAGCACTTGCTGGGTGTCTGCCGGGCTCTCGGCTGTCAGGTGTTTCTCCACCAGCACACTGTTCCCGCTTCTCCCCCTTCCCCCATATGCACGCATGTGGACACAAGCACGCTGCCTGGGACATAGTGTACTTTGAGGACATCTGTCTTGGCCTCAGCTCCGGAAGGGGCTCTCTCTCTTCTTTGGGATGAGTCCTAGAGCCTCATCACCTTCTGGCTTGCGGTGGAGCCTCATCCTGGGGGTTGGGGAGGCACCAGGAGCCTCCCCTGTGTCCAGATCTTTAAGCTTTGGGACGTTAGGTAACTAGTTTTTTAAACCAGTTTTGTCCTGTTGCTTTTCCTGGGGAAGATAATTTCTTGACCTACACACAGACATGCCTTCTTGTCTAACAGTCTGAGGTGGAGAAATACCCTCCGTGACTATTTGGCTCACTTTTTTCCACTCGGCCTGATGGTCGCAGAAGTGTCTCCTGCCTGTTGTAATTTGTCCCAGACTCTGAGCAAGCACGGGGGCCTCCACCTGATGAACCAGGTGCAAGTTCCTTGGGTTACAGGTTGCAAGAGCCACATGTGAGATTGGACTCAAACCGCAGCATCTTGGAACCACAGCATCCCAGGATGGGTCTCTGCAGTTCCCTGGCCCCCATCCCACATTGTGCTAGAGGGGAAGGGTCTTGCCTCAGGCCATATGGCCAGGCAGTAGCCAGCTGGGGCTGGAAAAACCAGGTCTCCTGCTTCCCAGTCTAATGCTTTTCCTTAAAGTTATTGCCCAGTAGACACTTAGTGCAGAGGCTCAGGGTGGCCTAATGTGGCACTGAGTTTGGGAAGATCCCTGCTAGGTGTGTCTGTGGGTCCATCTGAGAGGTCTGATAAGGTGACAGCTTTCCTGGATTCAACAATATGCCTGTCCTAGTCTGGGCGCTAGAGCTACAGAGAGGGAGATGACAAAATGCCTTCTCTTTTGGAACTCACAGTTTAGGCAGAAGAGGCATAATTAAACCATGCCGATGTCATTTAGGGAAGCCAGAGTGTGTGTGTGTGTGTGTGTGTGTGTGTGTGTGTGTATGTTTAGTCTCTGCCTCCCTAGCCATCCCCTTCCCTTCCTTTCTTCCTTCTTTCTTTCCCTTATTCAGAAACCCAGAGTTGGTGTTAAAGTTCTCCAGTTCCGGTTTTATCTGATTGTGTGAAAATGTTCCTCTAATTTCTGAAGCCGTGCATTAGCTCTGGGGGTAATCTTTAACTTGCTGCTTTATAATGACTATAATGATATATCAGCAGCCATATGGTTGGGTATTACGGTCTTTGGATAGCAGCAGAGTAGGGGTTTCCAGGCTGGGGCTAGACTAATTTATGGTTTGGGAAAGACGGGACAGTTAATGCCCAGGTAGTCCCAGCCCTTCCGTGGATTCCACCCTGGGGACCTTCCAGACTTTGGGGGCAGGGCCAGGAGGCTCATACCCTTCGGGCTCAGCTGGGCTCTGGATGTGTGTGAAAGGGGCCCAGGCATCCTGGGGCCAAGCCAAACCTGGTGATTTCTTCACTGACCGTTAACCCAGTGCCTCCTATGCCTTATTCCCTCCTCAGTGTTCCTTGCCTGTACTTGATAAGAAGCAGAGACTGAAATTCTGCTTGAATCCGTGTCCACCTGGAAATTCCAGTTATTCTTACCTGGTTAAGCAGCAGTCCAGTTGTTTTAGGACAGATAGTCTAACTCCCTTGAGGGCCTCCGCTGTGGCCATTTTACCTTTGCCTCTGGTACTGCCCATGTGGCCCAGGTGATGAGGTCACTGTAAGACAGACCCTGACTCCTGGGGAGTTAGCAAGGCATGAGATTGGATTCGGTGATCTCCACAGGGTCCCTCCTGTCCCTTAACTTGGTGAGGGATCCTGAGAGCCAGACTGTGGCTGTGATTGCAAAAGCCTCAGTTATGAGGCCCTCTGTGTTTACCTGGGCCTACGCAGGTCGCCGGCTTGGGGGAGAGATCTTGGATACTTTTCTAAAGGTCAGAGACCTCCAGGTTGGAAGGTTGTGGTGGCTTGGCGGGTAGGGGACAGGGTCTGGCGGGGAGCTGGTTCTGGGAGAACGTGGCCTAAGGGGATTCGTCCTTAGGAGGCAGAAGGGCTGAGTCACACTCTCAGTGTTTCAGGTTCTACTTTTCAGCCTGGCTCAGCCCGCCCCTTCCTTACACAAATGAAGGCCAGGGGCTGTATTATTGGCTGTTGCTGAATTCTTGGGCAGTGATTTTAATGTCTGGTCTGGGTGTGTAATGTAGCTGCTTCTCTTTCCCCCTGCCGCCTCTCCAAGCCCCTCACAAAGCCCTGAGAGAGAGGAGGAGGATTTGTCTCCCTGGGATGCCAGGGAGGCCAGGGTTGTGGGTCTTTGCTTTTGCCTGTTTTTTTAAGGAGTGGGTAATCTCTTCCTCCTTTTTGTAAAAAGTAATGCAGGCTCATTGAAAACCGTTTGAGAAGTTAAAAGAGGTTGAAAAGCACATCTATATTCCTATCACCTAGAGGACGCATGTTGGCAAATTTCCTGCTAGTCTTTTTTCTTGTACATGTTTCAGAATTTAGTTGATATCTTTATAAATGGATAGATAGATTGGTATAGTTAGATATAGATATAGATAGCCTGGTGTCCAGGATTTTTCCCTTAAGATTCTGTCACAGGCTTGGTCCTACACCTTTAAAAACAACAAAGGGTATAACTTTTATTATTCAGCTGTTGCCGAACACATACAGATAGTTTTTGTTTTCTTGTTAGTGGTCCAGTGAGGCTCATGCCTAAAGCTTTAGGTACTTGTTGGATTGTTTCCGTAGTAGAGTTTTTTAAAAAGGAAGAAAAGGGATGAATGCTTTTTGAGAAGGGCTTGGTTTTTAAACCAGTCTTACTAAAGGATAGACTTATTGAAAATTTCAGGTTTGCTTAGTGGTGGCAGATGAACATCATTTATTGCTGAATAAAAGATGTGTCTAGAATTCTGATTAAAAACTAGGTGCAGGGGCTTCCCTGGTGGTGCAGTGGTTTCCCTGGTGGCACAGTGGTTGGGAGTCCGCCTGCCAACGCGGGGGGCGCGGGTTCGTGCCCCGGTCTGGGGGGATCCCGCGTGCCGCGGGGCATCTGGGCCCCTGAGCCATGGCCGCTGAGCCTGTGCGTCCGGAGCCTGTGCTCTGCAACGGGAGAGGCCGCGACGGTGAGAGGCCTGCGTACTGCCAAAAAAAAACAAAAAACAAAAAAAAACCAACTAGGTGCAGGAAGCGATTGGGGCAGGGGCAGAGGGCCAGGCTGCAGGACGGACTGTGCAGCGGGGGTGATGCCCTAGGAGTCAGCTTCCTCAGGAATTGCTCGTTTGTCTCCTTAGCAGCCAAGTCCCTGGGCCGGGCTTATGTGAATGGCCCTGGGGCCATGGTGCTGGGTGAGCACCAGTGCTAACCCAGTGCTGGTGATGTGACTGAGATGTGACCGTGTCCACAGGAGGTGTGGGAACAAGCTAGCAAACCAGGTTCTGAAACATACAGCACAGTTCTCCTACCTCCAGAGGGTCCGGAGATCTGGAGAAGGGCCAGGAGGTGAGAACCTGTAGGTTTCTGGGAATTCCTTTCAGGAGAAGCCTCAGAGACCAGCAGAGCTGGCACTCAGGCTCTTCACAAGACGCCTGTTTTGAAGTTATGCCACTTTGTCCTCACTGGAGCTAAATTCACCTCTTCTGAGGGGCACTTTGGATTTGGGACTCTGCCGAGGGTCACTGGCCCAGAGGCTGTGGGTCAAGGGGGAGGCTGCACTGTGGGAAGGGGCAGGGTATGTCAGACCAGCGTGACAAGTAGGGTGTGAGGTCAGGCTCCTTCCTGCCTCACCACGTGGGTCTCCAGGTCCTGGGGAGGGGCCCTGGCAGGGGTTTCAGTAACTACCTGGCCTCATGACAGGTTGCATTCTGAAAATGCCTTTAAACATTTCTTTAAAAGTTTCTTCCTGTTTTGCATAATGTCCTTTTGCCTTTGACGTTCCTGAAACTGAACTGCAGGGCTGTCGTTGTGTTTCAGGACACCACCAGCTTGAAAAAACAGGAAAGGACTCCCAGTTAGGGTGGACCTAGGGAAACTGGTATTTGCAATATAGGAACTCAGACACTTGGCATGGAGGTGTTAGGTAGCTCCTGTCATTCAGATGATTGCTTCAGGCAGCCTGGGCAGGGTGCCCCCCTGGCTGAGAATGGGTAGACTTGAATCTTCCCTCCAAAGTCAGAAGGGCACCCGCCCCTGAGGAAGAGGATGAATGGGGACTCATTTGCTCATTCAGCAAACTTTTCTTGGTAACTACACTATATGAAGCATAGGAGACAGACATGAGCAAGGGCTGGCCCCTACTCTCGGGGAGCCCCTCAGCGGTGGGCAAATCCTGGCAAAGAGCGGACGAAGCGTGGGTGTTCCCAGGGCACTAAGGAGGTACAGGGAGCTGGATGGGTGGTCTGGGCCAGGGCCAGAGTCAAAATGAAGGGCCTTTCTTCCAAGCACTGATTTTTAGCATCCCTGTCTCTCAGCATGTTTGAACAGTCTCCCTGGTTGGGAGGGGCAGGGGTCTACTGCCTGTCATTTCCTCTAGTTGCTGTTACATGGGGGGACTGCCATAACAGAAGTCCCAGCTGTTGCATGCAGTTGCCGGCAGGGCAGGAGAGGACAGGAAGTAGAGGCGGCATGAAGGAAAGATGATAAAAGAGAGAGATGGTGTAGCTGGGACTGTGCTGGACGAGGGAAGGCCGAGGATAGCTAGACTGAGGGACCAAAGGGAGGAAGGAGAAGGGAAGAGGTCAGAAGGAGGTGCTTGTGGTCTGCAGAGCATGGGGGCGAGCCTTGAGGGCCTCTGGAGCGAGGATTCTGAATTCTGGTTCTAGCTCATTATATCATTTAGGGCAAACCCCGACTGCCTTGGTCCCTTCTCCCCTCTCTGAAGTTTAAGTCATGCTAAACCTGTTGGTCTTTAGTGCCCTTCCTCTTGTTCCTCCTGGAGTCTAGGCTGGGGTGGAGGGAAATCCTGGTCATATCTGCAACGTTAAAGCCCTCTGAGAGTTCCTGTGAGGCTCGTTACCCACTACCCATTTCAGGGGTCTCGTGGTGAGGCTTCTGCTGAAGATTTTGTCATCTCTGTTTAAGCAGGCATAAAGATTTTTAGGTGGGTGACCTTTGAAATGGCGTGGGTAGTGTTTCTTTCTATCATGCTGACTAGCTGTGTGATTTGGGAAAGCTGTTATCCTCCCTGTGCCTCACTGCTCTCACCTGTAAAATGAGGATAATAAAAGTACCTCATAGATGTTGTGAAGTTAATAGGCACAAAAGGGCCTGAAACAGTGCCTAACACAGAATAAGCTCCAAATATATGTTGTCTTTTATTGGTAGTACTAATAGTTCTTATTTGTGAAGATTTTGGCATTTGCTTTGTAGGATTTCTTCTTCTTCCATTGAAAATGCAATGTCACCACATTAAATGTTGAAAAATGTATCATTTTACTCCCTACCATTGTAACAAAACATGCATCTATCACTGTAACAAAACTTGCCATTACTTTCCAAATGCATACATGTTTTACACTGTTGCAACCATAGTGTGAACTATTTTGCCTTCTGCTATATTTGTTCAACATTATCTTATAAACTGTTATGTTGCTTATAATTGTCAGAATTATCTTTAGTAGCTGCTGTCTAAAATCCTTATGGCTATTCCCTTAGCGCTCAACATCACGTTTCACCGTCACAGATCATCTTGAACATCTTTGCTGCATGTAGCTCCTTGCTTCAGTTGAATTATTTCCTGGGGATAAATTCCTAGAGGGGAATTTCCAGGCCAGAGGATATGGTCATCTTTAGGACACTGGTTCACACTGCCACTTTGCTTTCCTGGAGGGCTGGAATAATCCACAGGCCCTAAACTGTAAATTCCAGGGACAGGGGTATGGGCTTTTAAAGAGTGTAGATTCCAAGAGAGAGTCAGATTTATCTGGAGTTTCACCCTTATACTCTCAGCTCTCTGTGTGTGAGCGTGTGTGAAGTTCCCTGTGTAGGACACTGCACCTGCTCTGGACATGAGGCTTTTCCTACAAGCCATTGCTTCTGGGCAGTTCCTGCTGAGGTTACTGGGTATCCACAAAGGAGCCTTACTGGTGGCTCTTTCTACACTTCACACACATACCTTTGCCCCAAATGTTGATTTACACAGCATAAGGACCTTTCCTTCTTCCTTTATTTGTGGAGTCAAACCTGTAGATTGTGGACAGATCCTAGCTTTAAAAGCCTGGCTTTAAAATGTTGTTGATCTAAAACTTTGCAGGTTGGTTGCTGGAAACACTGCATGCAGAACCCCTGTTTGACTCTAATGGGTTAGCCTGGGCACCTGACCATTTACCCCATGCAGACGAACTCTGATCTGACAGCCCTGGTTTATGGGTTCCAGACATGGGGCCCAAATGAAGAAAGGCCTTTAAATTATATTGGGTATAAATAAGTTGATCAGTAGCCCAAGGTCTGCAAGCATGAATTGCCGTTTCTGTCCCTGTAGCCACCCCCCATGCACATGCCTCTTTTGTAGACACACACGAGCCTGCTACTTGCATAAATGTAGGAATGGCTTTAGAGCTAGTGATTTCAGTGACCAAAGGTTTACAGACTCAATAGACGGAGTGCATTCAACCTGTGACAGCTGCTCCATTCATCTTGTAGCCCCTCCACGTGTCCTCTCTTCTGCTGCATTCCTCAGCAATCAGCTGTGACTTAACAGGGTACTCTCAGGGGTCCATTTGGAACTAGGCCAGAGCTGCTGTCAAGAAGCATCTTGCTCCTGGGGGACCCAGGGCAAGAATTCCTTCCTGGGTAAAGTGGAGAGGTAATTCCTACCTCAGAGGTTTGATAAGAGGATTGGATGAGATGAGGTACTTGGTAATGGCAGTACTTTGTCTTTTGATCAATGCATCCCCTTGGGCAGCAAAGGTATACATTCAATACAGTAGACTGCAGGGTAAAAGTTTTTTCAAAGGAAGTTTTTTCCCCCGCTGCCCTGGGGCAGTGAAGAGGAGGAGGAAGAGGTCTGAGACTGTAACCACAGTTTAGGGACAGGATTTAGCCTGGGGCCATAGTTTGGTAGTTTGGGGAGAGGAGCTGGAGGGAGCATTGGATATTTGATGGAGTCTCAGGGGGGTAAGAAAAGGGCTGTGTTAAAAAAAAAAAATGAGGGCTGGACATAGGTGGGCTTAGGCTGGGCTACCCAGTGGCCTATACCAGTGTTGTTAGAAAACCTAAGACACAGGCCTGTAGATCACCTGTCTTTACTCTACCCAGGGGCTGGTGATGGAAGCCAGGATGCCAAGCCCTGAAGTTCAGTTTTGACATCAACCTACTGAGTGATCTGAAAGAAGTCACGTTCTCTCACTGGGCCTCACTTCGCGCATCTATAAAACGAGATGAGGGGGTTGGCCTGGATATTCTCCGGAGTCTCTTCCTGCCTGGGAATTCTGATGTAGCCTTGTACTCCTGCCTAATACAGCTTAATGTCTTGGCCGCAGGTGGGCCAGCCGTGTAGAGCTGGGTGACTGTCAGTGCACCCTGAGCCAGGATTGAGTCAGTTACTGGACAAATCCACACCCAGCTGACCCTTCCAGCAATTCCAGTTTCTAGGCCCCAAGTCACAAGTAAATTGGTCAGCTTGAAAACCCAATCAGTGGGAGCTGCTGTGAATCTTGGGTTCTAGGCTCCAGCAATAATCATACCAACCACTCCCACAACAGGTAATGCTTACTCAGCACTTATTGACATGCCAAGTGTGGGAAAAGTACTACATAAGCATTATTTTCAGTAACTCTCACAGCAACAATTTTTCTTGCCTAATTGACCTGGTTAGACCTTCCAGCACATTGTTGAATAGATGCAGTAAGAGAGGACATCCTTGTCTTGTTTCTGATCTTAGGGGGAAAACATTCAGTCTTTCACATTCAGTCTTTAAGTATGATGTTAGCAGTGGGATTTTTGCAGATGCTGTTTATCAGGTGAGGAAGTTCCCTTCTGTTCCTAGTTTGTTGAGTGTTTTTTTTTATCATGCATAGGTGTTGATGTGTTTTGTCACATGCTTTTCAGTGTCTGTTGAGATGGTCATGTGGTTTTTGTCATTTGTCATTCTATTGATACGGTGTTTCTCAGGTATACATCACACTTGAATCCCTGGGATAAATCCCACTTGGTTGTGGTGTGCCATCCTTTTTCTATGCTGCTTGCTTCAGTTTCCTAATATTTTTGTTGAGAATTCTTATTCATAAGAGACATTGATCTATAGGGATTTTTTTCCGGCTTTATTGAGGTATAATTGGCAAATAAATCTGTAGTTTTCCTTCTCATCCTTCTCATGATGTCTTTGTCTGAATTTGGTATCAAGGTAACACAGCCTCACAGAATAAGTAGGGATGTGTTCTCTCCTCTTCAGTTTTGGGGAGAGTTTGTGAGGGTTGTATTCATTCTTCTTTAAATTTCTGGTAGAATTCACTAGTGAGACCATCTGGGCCTGGGCTTTTATTTGTGGGAAGCTTTTTGATTACTGATTCAATTTCTTTATTTGTTACAGGTCTATTCAGATTTTCTTTTTATGCTTAAGTCAGTTTTGGTAGTTTGTGTCTTCCTAGGAATTTGTCTACTTCATCTAAGTCATCGAATTTGTTGGCATACAGTTATTCATAGTATTCCCTATAATCCTTTTTATGACTCTAAGGTTGTTAGGAATATTTCTGCTTTCATTCCCAACTTTGATAATTTGGTCTTCTCTCTTTTTTTTTTCTTGGTCAGTCTAGCCAAAAGTATGGCATTTTGTTGATCTTTTCAAAGAACCAACTTTGGGTTCGTGGATTTTCTCTATTATTTTTCTATTCTCTATTTCATTAATTTCTGCTCTAATCTTTATTATCGTCTTCCTTCTGTTTTGCTTTAGCTTTGGGTGTAGTTTGCTTTTCTTTTTCTTAAAACCCTTTTTAAGGTGGAAGGTTAGGTTATTGATTTGGGATCTAAAGATCACATACTTTTAACATTTTAATACATACTGTCAAATTGCCCTCCAATTTAGCCTCATCAGCAGTGTATGAGAGGTGCCTGTTTCCCACACAGGATGTTATCAGTCTTTTTACATTTGTCAATATGATGGTCAAATGTGACATCTTGTTTTAGTTTGTTTCTCTGATTACTGATGGTGTTGAGCAAATTTCATGTGTTAGTTGGCCATTCGTATTTCTTCTGTAAATTACTTGTTAATATTTTTACCCATTTTTCTATTATTTTTTGAAATAAGTTTATAGGAGTTTTTAATACTATGGATATTACTCCCTTATTATATATCATTTGCAAATATGATCTCCATGTGTCACGTGTCTTTTAATTTTACCTCTGGTATCTTCGATCATACAAAAGTTTTATGTATTTAAGTCTGTCTTTTCCTTTATGACTTCAGGTTGTTTTGCACTTAGGAAGGTCTTCATCATCCCAAGATTGTAAAAATTTTCTTTTATATTCTTTTCTTTTTTTAAAAAAAATTTATTTATTTTTGGCTGCGTTGGGTCTTCGTTTCTGTGCGCGGGCTTTCTCTAGTTGCGGTGAGCAGGGGCTACTCTTCATTGTGGTGTGCGGGCTTCTCATCGCGGTAGCTTCTCTTGTTGTGGAGCACAGGCTCTAAGCGTGCGGGCTTCAGTAGTTGTGGCCCATGGGTTCTAGAGCGCAGGCTCAGTAGTTATGACGCACGGGCTTAGTTGCTCCACGGCATGTGGGATCTTCCCGGACCAGGGCTCGAACCTGTGTCCCCTGTGTTGGCAGGCAGATTCTTAACCACTGCGCCACCAGGAAAGCCCTGTATTCTTTTCTAAGCTGGTTCTTTAACATTTTAGTACTTGTCCCTGACAGTAAAAGATGAACAGAATCACTGTTCAACCCTCATATGTTGTAAGAAGCCTTGTATCATACCCACAGGACCCTTTGAGGTCCCGGACTCTTTTTCCAAATCTATCACTTACGCTGGTGCCTTAGAATAGAAATGTGAAATTTTAGCTGCTTGTGATTATAGAGTTATAATAATCTGTAGGCTTTGAAGTTCTAGGGAATCAGGGGAGAAGGTGGAGTAATATTTATTGAACATCTATTAGTACAACGTAATGCTTCTTGAACATCTGTTAGTGCTAAGTACTGTGATAGGAATGTATATGTGTTATCTCATTTACCATGTAAAGAGAACACATTATTATCTCCAGTCCTTAGAGGAAGAAATTGGAACTGGCTGCATTTAAAGAGGTCTTGATGCCAGAGAGGTATTGCTAGGAGTGCATGGCTGGCTGACTGCCCAGGTGGCCTATAGGGCAGCAGGCTTTCCACAGTGCAAGGTCTGGGTCTAGTGGGAGAGAGAAGGATGTACTTGGAACCAGCATTGCAGATCCAGAAATGCAGTCAGGGCTCCAAAACTGATCAGAGGGTCAGCTGACTCAGTAATAAAACTTATTTACATGCTGGAATGCTAAATCTCTGCACTACTGCAAGATTGGAACTGTCAGGTGGCTTAGAATTCTCTGGCTGCTGGCAGCACTATAAGGGAAGCCATAGTATAATCAGGGCAGCTGCTAAGTCAGAAGTCACAGCAGGGAGGTGAGTTGTACTCTAATGTTGGATGGTGTCAGGCTGTCAGGCTGATGAACCCATCCCCACAGTGTTGCAGAACTCCTTCAGGGACCTTGGTCTGATCCAGAGGTCAGGGTTCCTTTCTCCCTTGTACACCCCTGGAAGGACACATCCAGCTCCAGCCTCCACCACTCCTCTATTTATTTCCTTGTGTACTTTCTTCCTTCTTTTCTTCCTTTCCATCCAGCCATCCAACTTTTAATTTCATGCCTATTATCATCAAGGACTCTCTTGCCTTATTTTCTTGTTTTATTTTATCCTCATTCCCTCTTCCATTTCCCAACCCCACCATGGGCAGCGATTCTAAAGTGTTTAATGTGTATCTGTTTTTGCTCTTGCTAAATGGGAGCCACTGCTTCATATATATGCAATTTTTAATTTAAATTCAACTTTTTAGATCAACATACAGTAAAATTGGCCCTTTTTTGGTTCTATGAATTTATATATATGTATGTATATATACATATATATAAAACTACCGCCACAATCCAGATGCAGAATAGTTCTGTCACCCCCCAAAATCCCGCTGTAGTCACATTTTCCTCTCACCCTTCACCCCTGTTAACCACTGATCATTACTGTTGTTTTTGTCTTTTTGAGAAGCCCATATAAATGGATCATACAGTATATGTATATATGTATTTTTAACTTATGTAAATGGTATTTTTTATAGCTCATTTTGATTCTATTTTTTTTAACCCAGATCTGCTTTTTCTTTTTTTTCAATTTTTAAAAATTTGACATAACTGCAAACTTACAGAAAAGTTGCTAAAATTATACAAAGAGTTTCTGGATATCCCTGGATCCCCCTAAATTCCCAAAACGTTAACATTTTACTATATTTGCTTTTTCTTCTCTCTCTCCATGGTTGTGCCTGTGTGATATTCCAAATCATGCCCCTTTACCCCTAATTATTCAGTATGTATTTCCTAAAAACAAGGATTTTTTATATAACCATAGTATAATGATCAAATCAGGAAATCAACATTGAAAATTTTCTATTATCTCATCTACAGACCTTATGAAGATTTTGTCAGTTGTCCCAAGAATGTCCTTGTAGTAAAAGAAAATTGAAGAGCACGCATTTTATTCAGTCATCATGTCTCTTTCGGCTCTTAATCTGGAACAATGCCTGACACTTCTTTGTATTACACGACACTGAAAATATTGAAGAGTGTGGGCCAGTTGTTCTGTAAAGGCCCCTCAGTCTGAGTCTGTCTGATGTTTCCTTGTGATGAGGTTCAGGTTATGCCTTGAATAAGAATACCAGTGAACGATGCTGAGTTCTTCTCGGTACATAATATCTGGAGGCACATGCTGTTAATTCGTTCCTTACTGTTCCTTACTGGAAATGAACTTTGATCATTTCATTATGGTGGTGCCTGCTGTTTCTCCATTATCAAGTTTGCTATTTTACCCCCCTTTTGTTTTTTTTTTTTTTCGGTACGCGGGCCTCTCACTGCTGTGGCCTCTCTCATTGCAGAGCACAGGCTCCAGACGCGCCGGCTCAGCGGCCATGGCTCACGGGCCCAGCCGCTCTGCGGCATGCGGGATCCCCCCGGACCGGGGCATGAACCTGCGTCCCCTGCATCGGCAGGCGGACTCTCAACCACTGCGCCACCAGGGAAGCCCTATTTTACCCCTTTTAATTAAAATGTGTCTTATGGGCATTTACTTTGAGATTATGTAAATACCTTGTTATTCCTCATACTTTCATCCATTGATTTTTAGTGCCTATTGATGATTCTTACCTGAATTATTATTATCATGGTGGTTGGTGATCTATCATTGCTTCTACATTTATTAGTTGGCATTTTCCTGTGAGGAAGAGTTTCCCATTTCCCTATTTTCATATATTAGTACAGAGTTGTGGATTCTTACTTTATTCAATAGTTCATAATCCTTTACTAACATTCTTTATTTTGATGCTCAGACTGTCCCAGCTTTGGCCAATGAGATCCCCTTCGAGCTGGCTTCTGTGTCATTTTGGCATATCCCTTCATTCTTTGAGCATTTCCTTTCTTTTAGGCAAATCAAGATGTTCCAGGCTCCTCTTGTTAATTCTCTGACCCAGCCCTGGAATCAGCCACTTCTCCGATGAGCACTATTTCTTTTTAGTAGATAATGGTATTTAGAAACTAAGAGCTGGGCTGCAGATGCTCACCCTTGATTATAAGGTCCATCCACATTGCTGTGTGTAATCTAGTGTCTGTGGTGTTCATACCAATTTTCTCTCTCCATTAATGGTAGACTCCCACACTGCCTTCAACACTGCCTTCACACATAATGCTGTAAGGAATGGCCTTCTACATGTCCTTTATGGACCTATGTGTGTATTTATGCTGCTTCGAGGGTGCCAGATATGGGTCCAGAATGGCTGCCCCCATTTATGTTTCCACCAGCAGAGCAAGAGCAACTCTACAAATACTTGGCATTAACCAACTTCCTAATTTTTGCCAAACGCGTAGATACAATGGGTGAGCTCTTTTTTAAAATAATTAATTAATTTACTTGACTGCGTTGAGTCTTAGTTGCAGCACACAGGATCTTTCATTGTGGTGCGCAGGCCCCTCTCTCTAGTTGTGGCACGCGGGCTCTAGAGTGCGTGGGCTTAGTTGCCCAGCGGCATGTGGGATCTTAGTTCCCCGACCAGGGATCAAACCTGTGTTCCCTGCATGGGAAGGCAGATTCTTAACCACTGGACCACCAGGGAAGTCCCTGGGTAAGCTCTTGTTTTAACGTGGTTTTCTCTGATTTCAAATGAGCTGGAGCATCTTTTCATATGCTTGATGGCCTTTGGGATTCTTCTTTGGTAAATTGTTTATTCGTAATAATTCTTTGGCTGTTTTTTCACAGGGACTCATATTTTTCTTGATGACATGGAAGGTTTCCTTATACATCCTGGATACTAATCCCTTGCGGGTCTCAGACACTGCAGACCTCTTCTCTCAATCTGTCAGCTCTCTGTTTGCTTTGCCCACGCTATCTTTTGTTTGAACAGAAGACTTTTCCCCATTGTTTTGTGCATTCTCTCACCAGTACTCTTTTTCTGTAACTATGTTAATACCCTTAGTCCCTCTGCATTTTAAATGTGCTGGTATAATTTAACTCTGCTGATTCTCCTCAGCAGTCTGTCTTATGACTTTTAGCCTCTATTAAATTCTATTAAGAATGACTTTGCCTCTTAGAGTGTAAGGCCCGCATGCAAGTATTATTCATATATTTACTCAGCAAATACATGTTGTAGACCTACTGTGTGTTAGGCACTGTGCTATATTACAGACAAGGTTTAGAGGTTATGAAACGTGCCTGTGGCTTTTCAGAGGTGGAGCCGGGATTTGAATCCTGGTCTGAATCCTGGTCTGTGACCTTTCCTACCATGCTGCTTCCCTTGCAAATTGCATTTGGTTCCTGTAGAACTGTGTGTCAAATTTCTACATCTTTTCTAACAAATGGCCTAAGAAGGTGCAGGGCAAAGTGTTCTCCCGCAGCATCCTGAGGAGGGGAAAATCAGGAAAGGAATGGAGGTAAATGTGGCTCTGGCCATCCTGGGCCTGGCAGGCCCGGGGCCTACCTGCTGGTGACTGACCCCAGGCTGAGAGTGCAAGACCCGGAGGAGACTGGGAGGCTGCCTCAGCCTGCAGAGGAAGGTCTTTAAATAACGCCCAGGCCTGTATCATCTAATCCTTCCTGAGAAGCTCAAATCATCCTTTCCAGAAGTGCTCTAGTTCTAGGGGGCGAGAGATACAGCACGATCATCCTGGGGCTAATTTCCAGGCAAGTTGGCCTCCCGAGCCTTTCCTGGTAGTGATAACTGTGGGCAGGCGCAGTTTTCACAAATTCCAGTGGAGGGAGGGCAGCCAGTCAGGAGAAGTGCTGGGTGAGGAGGAAATCTGCGTTTGGGCCAGAACCAAACAAAGCAGAAATTCCTCCTGGGACAGTTTTTCCCCAGAGGACAAACACTGGGAAGCCTGTTTACTGGGCTTTAAAAGCCTTGATCTCTGGGCACTGCTTCTTGACCTCAGGCCTTGCATCTCTGTGGTTCCACTGCTGGTGGAAACCTCCTTGGGTCACCCCAGGACAGACGTGTACTGTTATGCCCCGAGTTCTGGGGTCTCCCAGGGTTTCCCAGTGCTCTATCCTTGTTTCTACTGCCCCCTTGAATTCTGAGCCATGACCACGTATGTATAGAAATGCACTTGAGAAGGGTTTAGATCAGTGATGTCACATCAGGTTCACTTTTAGGCTCCTTGGATCAGTTGGTGGCTTGCTGGAATTCCCACGGATTCTGAACCCTAGGATTCTGAGATAGAATCCCCATGGGCACAGTGGAGGGAGAGTGGAGGGGCACATGAGCTGTAATCTGTTGTCTGCTGTGTAGAAGCATCCATGAACATCAGAACCCTAAAGAATTAATAAGGAAAAAATAAGGATGGCTTTTTTGCAAATCCAAGAGTGTCCTTGAGAAGGCTGTTAGTGTCTCTGGCCTTCAGTTTCCCTTGTGTGTAATGCTGGGGTTGAAATATAATTCTCAAGGTCACTCCAGCCCTGGTCTGACAGGATTATCCACAGGTCTGTTTCAAGGTGGATCCTGACCCTTCGAGGTGATGGAATCTGACCTTGACTTTGCTCCCTTAGGTTTAGGCCTTGGTACCCTTGGTAACAGGATCCTGGACTGAGTGACCACCCAAGGCTTTTCTGGTGATCTTAATGACCCATATTAGACTTTGAGCTTTGGGGTTATTCTCTCAAGGAACAAGTGGTATTTGGTGAAATGCCTGTTTGCTCTGGCAGTGTGAGGTTTAGGTGAGGAAATAGCAACATTTTCATTAGGAGGTTAGGCTGTCCACTACCACACAGTCTCAAATTATAGGTCTAGAATCTGGAGGAAACTCATTTAAAATTGAGGGCAGGAGATGTGCCTGTAGATCATGAATCAGGTGCTATACCTGGAAACCAAAGGCATCTTTGGAGCCCGGAAAGGAGAGTGTTCTTGCCCTTGGTCGCCTTGGGTGTAGGTGTGTACTTAGGACAGCACTCTAGGTTCTCAAGCATCACATAGGCAAGATGGTTCCCTACTCTGCTAGTTCACATTCTTACCTCGTAGTTGAGTAAGTGCTGTGGGGTCACCACACGTTTGTGCAGCCTGTTCTGCCAGAAACTGTCCCAAGTACAAAAAGGAATGGTGTACAACTCCTGCCCTCAAGGAGACGAGGGTCTGCTGGAAGAAGCAGGGAGGTAGACTGGCACCCGCCCCCTGGGGGGGTGCTTGGATGCGTGCTTGTGAAGGTTGTGATGTTGGTACGTAAAGGGTGTTTGTAGGCATCTGGAGCAGGGACCAGTTGGCCTGAGGGAGTTGGGGAAAGCTTTGAAGTTCAAAGTTTGAACTTTGAAGGACTGTTCCCTTACCTACTTCACAAAGGTTTTTGAGGTAACTTATAAGAATACACACCATAAAAAGGGTCAACATAAATAAATTAAAACAAGAGAAAGAGAAAATGTGGCTTAAAAAGTTAAGATTCGGGAAGAGTTAAAATGTAGATACTCAGGCTCTGCAGCCCAGAATAGCTGTTACATCTGTCCCTTTGCAAAAGCCAAAAGTGAAACATCGTCAGAGAGCAGCCATACACAGTAAGTTGTTTTTCTTGGTGCCTCACTCTTAAAGAGCTTCATGGGGGTGGGAGGGAGGTGGTGGTGAACAGGTGAGCCTGTAAACCAGCGTTTCTCAAAATATACTCTAGGGACCTGCATTAAAGCTACACAGAGTACTTGTAAAAAGGCAGAGTCCGGGACCCCAGCCCCAGACTTTGCACATCAAAAGCTCTGGGGAGGAGGATCCAAGAATCAGCAGTTTTACACGCTTCCCCAGATGATTCTTTGTGTACTGCACAATTTGAGAACCTCTGCAATAGATGGAAACCTCAACAGTATCTTGAAAGCAAATGCAATAAAACGAGTGAGGGTGCTTGGCCCTTGTTTGAAGGCCGGGTGAGAATTTAATGGGAGCGAGAGCAGTGCACAAGAAAAGGCAGTTCCCCTGAGGTTCATCCCTCGCCGGGTCACTTGCAGGTCATATTTTGGAAGACCTACACGGTGTGGCAGTCCAGGCACATGGCAGGGCCACGCCTCAGCACAGAGATGGATGAAGGAGCAGCTGGCCCCACTATGCCCTATTGGCCCAGCTTCCCCTTGGCCACCTGGGTTCTGCTCTGCAGCCTTCCTCTGGCAGGATCTTTTATTTTTTGAACAAATATTTTGTTTTTCTCTGTGCCCCCAAATGCAGGGTTCTGAGACCACAAATGTGCTCTGCTTCCTGTTGAAAAAGTGTTTTTCCCCCCAGGGTCTAATAGTGGCTTGGATGGTGAGTTGGCAGAAAGAACAGTGGGTGTTGAAATTGTATTCTGCACGCACTGTGCCCAAGACATATCAAGTCAGCCTTTGGAATAGATTATTCCTGTTTTCTGGTCACGGAGTTGTATGTTTTGAAGTCTTTATTTTGGAAGACACTTCTTTATTGAGAAAGGGATGAAGGAGGGGTCACAATTGTTGTCCTTGGGTTATATTTTTAAATATTTATTGTTCAATTTTAAAGATATACCGAAAGGTATGAAGAAAAATACCCTGAACATCTGGTTTAAGAAATAAATCATTTCCAGTACTTTTGAAGCCTTTGTGATTTAGATTTTAAAACCCAATAAGACATGGTTAACGTGAGCCTTGAGCAGTCCCATCTGGTGGCTCTCTGTCCTGTGCTCCTCCATCAGGTTTTCTTGAGGTTTATTGAAATCCTCTTGGTTGCTTGCATTGGTGGCAGGGAGAATAGCTGTGCACCATTCACTCAGCTCAGAGTTGTTGGCGTACTCCGTGTCCATGGCAGCCAAGTGGACACTCACAACTCTTCTCCCAGAGAGGAGCTGAGGGGCCCAGTGGAGTCAGCTGCTTCTCTGCAAAGCTTTTCTTGACTTTGTTCCCTGGCCCCAGAGTTGACTCCCCTTCCTTTGTGCCATTTCAGCTGTTCTCACCACTGTCACCCTCACCATCATTGTTTGCTTTGCTGGTCTCCCCCCTGCCAAGGGCAAAGACCTCTTCTTAACCCAGCCCCACTGCTGCATGCCTGGCACCAACTGGCATGTGGTGTGTGCTAACCAGGTGCATGGTTGAATGGATGTGGTGCTATGAGTGTTTAAAGAAGGCGGAGGAAAAGTAAGAACCAACCTTGAGTGGTCTGAGAAGGCTTCCTAGGGGAGGTGATGTTTGAGCTGAGGCCAGGCAGCTGTTGGATTGGTGATAAGGAAGTCCTTGGAGAATTCTGGAGAGCTTCTCTTCCCTGAAGGACTGGGGAGAAGATTTGGAATGAGCCCCATGCAGTAGACAGTGCTTCTCATTTTTAGTGTAAGGGGTTACAAGGGGCATCATGAGTTGGTGGGACCACTGCAGACAACTGTCATTCCCAAATCTGGGGATTTAGTAGTGCCTGGCTTGGCTTCCAGCATACATCTGGCCGCCGGAAGACTGGTACAGAGAAAAATGGCTCACCCACAAGACCCTGAGGAACAACACTGTAGTGGGGCTGAGGGGTGGGCAGTGGGAGGAATGGCTTGAAGGGGGACTATGCCATACTGTTAGGTCTGAGGCTTGACCAAGGAAGAGATTCCAACATCTCAGCTTGTTGAACCACAAAGCTAGTTCCCAAATCAGTGAATTTCATTGCTCAAGAAAAAAATTGTTTTTAAACTTGGAGGCCTGACCCATGGCTGCAAGTAAGGGTTTTTTAAAAAATTAAATTAAAAAAGATCAATCCAGCATCAAAATCCACTGTGATCATTTCATAAAAGAAAGGGGATTTTAACATTTAAAGAGTAAGAAGCACTTCATCTTGGAAGAATGGGCATTCTGATATATTGATTACATTGAGCTTAATGAAGGACCACTTACATTATCTTTGACCATTTTGTCTCAGGCTCATGAAACATTGTCACCACTCCACAACAGGCCAAGGACTGTCTTGACCCATTGGCTGGTCAGTTGGGAAGCAGTGGCTAGACGTTCCAGCCTCTTTGGCTGAGGCTAGAGGAATGAACGAGTGGTTCAGCCAGCCTGGAAGTGAGGCAGGGAGTCTGTGCTGGGCTGGCTCTGGATTCACAAGGCTTTTGATGGAGGGGCATATGTGTGTTTGGGTTTGCCGTGCTGGGCGAGGGAGCAGTGGAATCTGTCTGAGTTGAGTTCACACATTGAAGTTATTGAGCGACTTACATGCAAGGCTGTGACCTAGACTCCCAGCTGAGAGGCCCACGTGGCAGGGCTTTAGTGGGGGGAGCCGAGGACAGGCTCACATCTGCTCATCTGCTTACGTAACCCTGCTTCCCAGCTCTTAGAGCCAAGAAAACACACAAGCCGGCCCAGCAGGGCCGAGGGCTTGTGGTAGCACGCGCCACGCGCTGCACAGCAAGGGGGCCTTGGCTCGGCCCGAGGACCGTCAGGAAGCCTCAGCCCTCTGCTTCCTCCCCCACGCCTCTCCCGAGGCCCCCGCGGTGGCTCTGAGACCTGCTGGCAGGTCAGTGTGGTTCTAGGCAGAGCTGGTCACTGCCCTCTTGGAGTCTGAGCTCTTTGGACTTTCTAATTAGGGCAAAGCCAGGTGTGCCACGAAGGACCTCCCCTGCCTCGTGGCAGGAGGTGTGCTGGGCATGCAGGGAGGCCTCCCGGCTAGCGCCGGCTCCAGGAAAACATTCAGCCCCGGATCTGGAGCCACCACAGCTGCCAAGCACTGACCCATCTCCGGGGTGTGAACGGGGAGGGGCGGTTCTCAGAGCGGTGGCAGCTTCAAGGGGAGAAGGCAGGGAAAAGAATTGCCAGATTGGGCCAGAAGGGCAAGATGGGGGTCAGGGTGCTCTAGATGTGTGGGAGACAGGGCAGGGTTGTGAGAGGGCACAGGGAGGAGTAGGGGAGTGAGAAAGAGGCTGTTCGGTGATCAAGCTCTGCATGGAGCCCCTGGGGCAGCAAGTCCCTCGGACAGCCTTGAACCAGGGTGGTTTTCACGTGGGTCCTGCCACGCTCAGCAGGGGGCTCCTTGAAGTCAGGAACTGTCCTGTCCATCCCATCTCCTCCCACCTCCCTGACCTGGCACACAGTAGGTGTCCAGAAAGTATTGATTGAAACGAATTGAAAGTGACCTTGACACACCACAGAAAACGTTTATGTTAAACAAACTCTTCTGGCTTGATGGTTGAGTAGGCTCCTGTGGATGGACGGTCACATGCTGTTAACCCCTATGCGGGGGCTGAAGGAAGAGGAGGGGGATAGAAGATGGACCACCCAGGTTATCAGCTCCCATAATTGGGTAGACAGTGTTATCAGTTGCTGAAGGAACTCTGGAGCAGAAGCGGATTGGCCATAGGTGGTGGTGGTGGTGGTGGTGGTGAGGTTAAATAAGTGTTCATGTGAGTTCCAATCCCTGCAGTTTGCAAACGGAAGCCAGTATCCTGAGAGTGGCTGGCTGGTAGTCGCCCGAAGATCATCCAACAAGTCACTTGTAGAGCTGAACTAGGACCCAGGCAGCCTTTCTCCTGACCAGGAAACTACCTCAGGACCATCTTTCTGGAACTGCTGAAGGGGCGAAATTAAGACGCTTCTAGCCTGCAGGTGTCTGCTCCAGGGAGGGTGGGCAGACCAAGTGTGAATTCCTGTTTTCTGGGTTGGTTTCAGAAGTTGTGAGAAGTTTGGTGGGGTGACAGTCCAGATGCCTCTTGGGTTCCCCAAAATGGAGCTATGTTTAGCAGCATCTTCAGAACCAAAGGTGGGGCAGGCTGGGGATGGGGTGCAGATGTCGTGGGGCCTTCTGAAGTGAGAAGAGCCCAATGACAGGTCTTCTTTTCATGTTTTTCACAAGCACCCTGTGCAGCAGGGTCTCCCAAAAGGCTTTGCCCAAGGTTGGGGAGTAGAGCAACCCAGGCCTGCTGGACCCTGTGGGAAAGGGCTCCCTCCATGAAAGCCCCAAGGCTTGTGAAGATGGGTGGTCCGGCTCCCCTCTGCCCATCTTGCCCAATAAGAATCCCTTGGGATCCTTGTTATTTACGTGGGTCCTTCCCAAGATCTACCGAGTCAAGTTCTCTAGGGGAGAGGCCTGAGATTCCATATTTTTACTGATGACTTCACATGATTCTGATGATAGAATGTGTTCACACTCCTCACATTTTTCTGTAGAGACAATGGCCAGGCTGACCCCTTACTTGGTTCTGGGACATAGTACCTACTCACCTGAGGGCACCCTGGGAGGTTGGAGCTGGGTCAGCAGGCAGTCATGTGAGGGACTGATCTGTGAGGCCTCTGTTCCTCCAGAGACCGAGGTGCATGGCCAGGCAGAGACGAGGGCTTTTGATCCCTGAAGACCCCCTTCCTGCCGCACGGGGTCTGCCGTCTGAGCTCTGTGGGAATGAGGAGAGCAAAAGGACAAGGCCAGGCTGGGGCTTTGATTTTAAGATCCTAGTCTCTCAATGACGTTAGAGGGAAGAGGGAAGAGCGTTTCTGGCAAACGGAAAAGTGTGGGCATAGGCACAGTTTATTGGAACGGGAAGGAGGGTAGAGCTGAGACTGAAGGGCCTTGTTGCCAAGCTAAGAGGCTTAGCCCTACCTTGTCCAAGGCTATAGCCTTAGAGCCATCAGAGGGTTTTAGCAGGAAAGTGATAGGATCAGAGCTGTGTCTCAGAAGAAAATGAACTAACGTGAGCGGGTGCTGTGATGATAGAACTGGGTCAGCGTCAGTGGCAGGGAAGGTGTGAGGAGTCCTGGGGATCCAGGAGAGGGGAGAAGAGGAGGAGATGCAGGTCCATACCTGCTGACAGGCAAGGGGAGCGAGAGTCACAGCTTCCTTTTCTTGGGCTGCCTCATTTCAGGAGGGTGAGTGATCCCTGAAGACAAGAGGTGCTTGGAGAGCTACATACTGTTGACAAACAAACAGGGCGACCCTGGGTGGTTCTCACCAGCATGTTTCAGGTGAACTTGCTCTGAGTTTGTGGCCTGGGTCTGGCTTCTGTTCTGTAGTGTTTAGGTTCCTTCCTTTGTTCCTGTGGATAGTTTTCTCCATAGGTAAAGCTGGTTATGCTAGAGTAACGGTTCCTAAAGTATGTTCCCTGATAAAATGATTCTATGGCCAAATAAGTTTAGGAAGTGGTGAGATAGATAAAGTGAACTTCTTGACTGTACAGCTTCTCAGAGCTTTTGGTATGCATTATGACTTCCCAGAAGCAAGATTTAGTATGCAGCGTTTCCCAAACTTATTTGACCAGGGGATGTGTTCTTCCATTGAGCATCTCACTGGGACTAGTGTTTCCTGGAACCCGCTTTGAGAAAGTCTGGCCTACAGGGAATACTGGGGACCTGGGTTCAAGTGTTGACTCTGTTCCCAATTCCCTGTGTGTCCCTAGGCTAGTCATCTTTCTCCTGCCCTCCCCATGTGTGCTGTGACAGGGGTGGTTGTCAGACTTGGAGGAGTGAGGTCCTCTCTCAGCTCCACCTGTTTCTACTTGGGAGACGGGGACTTTCATGCCTGTATCTGGATCTTCACCCTTGCCTTTTCCTCTACTCCTAACCTGCCACTACCTCACAAGCCATGGCCCACATCTCATCAATTTGTCTTCTGAGCCCAGAGCTCTGTTACTAACTTAGTTCTCTCATTTGGAGCCATGTTCTTCTAGGCCAGAAACTTTGGAGTTGCCCCTGACTTTTCCTCCCTTCTTCATCCCCTGCTTATTCTAAGCACTCTTCTTTGATGTTTGTTCTGGCTGTTTCTTCTCTCTGCTTCCCCTTAGTTCCTCCAGCCCCTACCCGTCGAGTTTGTTTCATCTGTGCATCACTTCCCTTCCTGAGACATGGGTTACTCATGCCACTCTCTGCCGCCTTGTAATTTCAGGCTCATTTCCTCCACAGGGACCTCCCCAACACACACACACACTTTCCCCCCACTAGGTTAGGTTCAGAGAGATGATGTAAGTCATTTGTCCAAGGCCACACAGCTGGGAGGTGGCAGAGTTTCAACCTCAGGATATCTGACAAAGTGCTTTCTCAGCCATGCTTTCTGATCCTTACTACAGCTTGTCAGGAAGTCTGAGCAGGAATTACTCCATTTCCATTTTTCAGTTGAGCAACATAGTCTGAGAGGAGTGGGTCCTAGGAAGGTGAAGTGCTTCAGAGGGTGACCAGCTGTCTGGGTTTGCCTGATACTGAAGGGTTTCCTGGGATGGTCAGTCATGCTAGTTCTGGACATGGTACCCAGTGCTGGGCCTGAGTGCCTTTTCCACAGCCACACTGCCTCCCAGGAGGAGATGCTTCCAGCGGTAGCGGCCTGGCCACCTGCAGAGTCCCGTGGCCTGATATCTTCTCCTTCCCTCCACCTCTCTAGTTGGCCCCATGCTGATTGAGTTTAACAAAGCTGTGGACCTGAAGCTTGTGGAGGAACAGAACCCGAAGGTGAAGGTGGGTGGTCGCTATACCCCCAAGGACTGCATCTCTCCTCACAAGGTGGCCATCATCATTCCATTCCGCAACCGGCAGGAACACCTCAAGTACTGGCTGTATTATTTGCACCCAATCCTACAGCGTCAGCAGTTGGACTATGGCATCTATGTTATCAACCAGGTGAGGTCTGGGAAGGTGGAGGGAGGAAGGGAAGGAGTGTACACGTGTGTGCATGTGCGTGCATGTGTGTGTGTGCACGCGTGCATGCGCGTGCTTGTGTACTCAAATATGTGAGTAATGAGGGGTGAAGGAATGGAAGTGATTTTTTAGACATCTGGCATTTTGCAACTCCACTACCACCCCCACCGCCCTCCTTATCTTGGTGCAAATGAGCTAAATGCCATACAGTGTTGTTTTGTTTTGTTTTTTCCCAAGAGTATAACTTTGGTGTTTCAAGTTTATCCTGAATACCTAAATTCCTATCTTTAGACTATAACCTCCCAGTTGGAATAACACATCTAACTTATCTGTATACCAAATTCCCTTGAAATTCATCTGAAGAGACAGGATGCATTTCCATTTCTAAAAGGTCCAGTGTCCATTTCATTTCAAGTTAAACTCTGGGTCTGCTTGTAGTAAGTTAGCTTGAGTAGTAAGATTACTAGCAGTTGACAGCTTCCATCAAAGTTGAGGGACTTGGTGGGCCTTCCTTGGACCAGAAGACTTGCTTAAGAAAAACCCTGCCATCAAGGAACACTTGTCTGATGCCAGTGAGCACGTGTTGACCATGGCAAGATTCAGGAGCCCGTTATTAAAGCAACGGCCGTGAGCGCCTGGGAGAGGAAGCCACCAGCACCAGGGGCCAGCAGAGATTACGAGGAACAGGCCACGCCAGCTGCATCCCCTTTCCCTCTTTGACAGTTGTTTTACCAGTAGATGAATGATACACTGTAGACACCGTGTCAGATCTTATTCATCAAGGCATCTGGTGGCCTCCCACAAATCTGCCTGAGCAGAGGAGAGACAGCTGTGGTCTGGATGGCATATAAACTAGATTAAAATATATACTTGGGTAAAGAGTGTAAAAGATAGTTAGTGATGATGCCAAGTTTTTGAATTTAGGTGATTGTGGTCAAGGAAGACTTGGTGTGGGCGCCCGGGGGGAGAATGCGTATCTATAGAAAGCTTGTATTTTAGGTGAATGTGAGATTTCCCTTCGATTATGAAGTCAAAACAAATATTGGACCAGTGAAATTTAGCCACTATCTTAAATTCCTATGACATGCTTATATAGATATTCCCCACGTTTCCAATAACAGATTTCCAAATATCCTATACCAGCTCTTTGCTCCTGCCCGCCCCAGTCCAAGCTGGCAGAACAACTAAGCAAGCCAGCTTGGACCAGTGGCCCCGCTGTGCCGGCTGACACTGGACACTGCCTAAGATGGGGCTTCTCCCAAAGTGTGCTTTCCGAAATGGAGATCTGAGGCCAAGTGCATCTGAGGAATGCTGGACTGAACAACATGAAGCAGGTTTCATTCCTGCAGAGCCTTCAGTGTACTGGTGTACATTACAGCCTCCAGAAGGACTCCACACATAGTGTTTCCTGAGCTCATCTGACTGGAGAGCCGTTTTCCAAAAACCATCTCAAGCGAAGAGTGTTCCGTGAATTGAACGTTGGGGAAAGCAGGCCTACATTAACACCTCCTCCCCTCCCACCTTCTTACTTTCCCTAGGACACTGAGAAACACCCCCAATTCCTATCTTTTCCCACATGTATCTCAGCATCGGAAGTATTTTATTTTTCGTTTTTCAAACATTTACGTCTTTTTTTCCTTCTTCTTCTTTATGCAGGTTTTTAATTGTAAAATACGATATGCCTACTGAGAAGTGCACAGAACAAAACTGTCAATGTAACAAATAAAAAGAGGATACTTACATAACCACTACTCGAATCTGAAAGTATTGATACTTGTCAGCATCTTAAAAACCTCCCATCTCCTTTTCTCATCACAAGCTCCTTCCCTCTTCCTGGTTAAACACCATCCTCACTTCTTGACAATCATTTCCTTTAACCTGCATGCATCCCTAACAAAAGAGTTTAGTTTTGTCAACATCTAACTTTATTATTATTTTTCACACACACACTGTATTTTATTTTTACAAGAGAAAAGCATTGTAACATTTACTTCTTTTTTTCCTTTAGTCTTGTCTGTATTGTCATCTCTCCCCCACCCCATCCCCCCTACCCCTGCCCCAGTGCATGTCTTTTTGCTTCTTCATCTTTTCCTTCTCTTCCAAGGGTTAACTTTTCACCTTTGGTGAATAATTTCCTCTTTATCTCCCTCTCCCCCAGTTAATCTAATTTCTTCTGCTCCAGCTCCGCCCTGATTATTTCTTGGGGAAAATATGATCTGACTTCCAGGTAACCAAGTCATAAAGAAACTTGAAGTCTGCTCTGCCTTTCCAGTGAAGAATATCTTTGTATAAAGAACCCTAAGCCTTGAAAAGAAAGAGGTGGGAGGGGAAACATTTGGAGCGTGCCCCATCTACAAATTAGGACCTTCCTGTGTTCTCTGTTTTACTGTTATAGTAAGGGAAAGGGAGTTCATAGCATCTGGCTTGGGCTTTGTGTACCATTTGTTGAGCAAATAGGCTTCTCAGCGTCTTCCTGTCTCAGACACCCTGCTGTCACTTTGATGCTTCATTCACCACCACCCCCAACACATACCCCATTTAAGATGAGAAAGTGCTTAAAATAGGAGGGACCCCTGAGACATCTAGTCCAGGGCTTCTCAGACAGGTTTTTAAGAACAAAACCTCTTCCTGCCACTTTAAAATCCTCCACAGCCCCCATCCACAGTGGGTCACAATGGTGCTATTCTACTTGAAGTGGGGGCCATGTCCCCATCTCTGTCCCCTGACTTCCCCTTCAGTCTTTGCTGGGATTCATGTGTACCCCTGAGGCCAGATAGTGTGAAAACTGTTCTATTTTGCAGGTGAGGAAACTGAGGCTCAGAGAGGGGAAGTGACGGGTAGGAAGCCACATAAGCCACAGTAGGGCTGCAGCTCAGAGGCCAGTCCCCGTCTCCTAGTGCCCTCTCAGTGCATCAGCACTAACTCCCTCCTCCAGCCCATTTAGTCCCTCCTTGTCAAAGCTGGGTGTCCAGGGCTGGGAGTGAGCACCAGGCTCAGGCTGCCTGGGTTCCGGCTCTGCTCCTTGCCAGCTCAGTGACCTTGGGCTTGAGTCCTTCACACCTTGGTTTCCTCAGTAGTGGGAAGGCAAGGTTTTAGTCCTTAGCACACAGGGCTGTGACGTACCTGGCACACAGTGAACCCTTGGTAAACATTAGCTGATTTGAGTTCCTTCTCCCCCCCCCCGCCCCATCCTGTCCCCTTCTTCCTGCCTATTTTCTCTGCCCAGGACTGTGGTGATAAACTCTTTACTGCTCTCTCCCCGCCTCCTGCTTCACCCCCACTCAATACCAGCGTTGAGACCCTCCCTCCCACTTGTGTGGCCTCCGTGGGCTCCGTGGGTCCGCAGGGACCACGGCAAGCCCACCAGCTTCTTCAGAGAAGGGTTGTGTCTCAAGCTCCACACACAGGGGTGAGCTTTCATGGGCTTTTGTGGCTCCTACCCTGTCCGTACTAAGCTATTAACCACTTTCGTTTGGCTTAGTCCCCTCCAATCACCGTAATAACTTCCATCTCACAATAAGCGGGGTGGAGGTGGGTGGTGTGCTTTACCGGTTGAGTAAACCTGGAGAAGCAGCAGCATTGCTGTTGGTTCTGTGTCCAGCTCTCTTCCTGCCCTAGCCGGCTGGCATCTGAACATCCCATTAGCGTTCTGGCAGGTCCAGCCTCTCGGAGCCAAGGGTGCTTCTCTGAGGCACAGGTGTCCTGCCCAAGGTCCAGCACTGGGACCTTGGTGCGGAGGAGGACATCAAGACGTCGTAGCAGATGGGAGGTGGGGTGCACACTACACTCCTTCATACTTTAATTGGGAAAGGAAACCATAAAACCACCAAAGGTAAGGGGAAGGCAGGTTGCCACCATGGCAGCACTAGCCCTAAATAAGAAATACAGGATGTTTGTGGGATTAGCTGCCATGGGAATTAACAAACAGGTGAGGAATGCAGGCCAGCTGACCAGGTGGGCTCGTAATAACCATGGCAGCCCTTTGCCCCAGAAGCAGTGCCCAGGATCTGTCTCTCTGATTCTGTTTGTATATCCCCTGGTGCCTCTGATCTCACTCAGCTACCTACAATTTTTCTAGTTCCGGCCGTGTCATGCCCTCTCTAAACTCTTTAGTATGTCCCTGCTGTCCACAGGCGAGGGTCTAAAGGGCCTGAAGGCCTGAGCTTGGCATCTGAGGGAGGCCCTCTGCAGCCCACCCTGACCGACCTCCGGCCACCTCCTCTCAGGCCTCCTTCACACCTTTAGGCCACAGCCACGCTGGACTCGCCACCATCCCCGAGACACGCCCAGCTGCCCTCCTGCCCCTTTGCTTATGCTGCACCGTCCACCTTCCCCCTGCATGCCTCCCCTTCCCTCCTCTGGTTGCTCTCTTTCTGGCCACTATGGGAGGCCCTCCCCAGCCTTATTAGCTCTGTGAAGGCCTGGAGTGGAGCCGACTTCTCCATCCGAGCTGTCCCAGGCCACGTTGTGCTTTCTAGTGAGGCGGGGAGAGTGGAGGGATGATTCCCTGTGTGCATGCTCTCCCCACCCAGCAGCCCCTAGACCCTCAGGTCTGACTTGCTCGTCTCCCTGACCACGCAGCTCCATGCACGGTCCACTGCAGGGTCAGGGTTTGGAGCACGGAGTTGCTTCCTATGGCTCCTGCCCTTTTACTTACACCTGCTCTCAGGACCCCTTGCTCTGGGTTCTCTGGAGAGGTCTGTGTCTCTTAGAAGTCAAGCCTCCTTTCCCCTCCAGGCCAGGTCATGACCCTTGGGAACCTGCACAGCCTTCTCCCTCTGCTCCCTCCCCCGGGCCTCTCCCCAAAGCTTCCTGTCCCTAGTGGACCAGGGGTGACCTCCCTTTTCAGGAAAAATGCAGAGAACCTACTCTAAGCCCTGTGGTATTTGATGGTCATAAAACTTTGTGGTCTTTGGGACTGAACCTCTTTCACGGTCTCACTTTGAATTTTGACCCTAACAGCCCCTCAGTGAGGCAATGGGTACCCCCACCGTCCCTGCTGAGGGAAGGCTTCGGAGGCGAGCAGGTTGCTGGGGGTCCCGTGACGGCTGGGTGGCAGAGCTAAGATTTGGACAGAAATCACCCGAGGCCTAAGGAATGCCTCACCTTGCCACGTGTATTCCCCTCACTGGGAACAGCTCCACATCCACTTGGCAATGCCCCCATGAGTGCCACTGGGTCACGAGAGGGGGGGCAGCAGCTTTGGAGTAGCAGCCTCAGAACCTTCTGGAAGGCTTGTGCAATTGTCATGCTTACAGGTAAAACCTGGCCTGAAAGGGAGCCCCAGCTCGCACCTGAGGAGTCTCCGTCTAGCTTTGGAATTTTTTCCCTCTTCCTTTTCATCTGTACACAGTCGTGAGGTGATTCTAGGCTGCTCGTCTGAGACCAGGTTTGGGCAGGTTTGGAGACCACCCTTTGCACGCTCAGTGAGTGAGAGCATCTGTCACCACCCCTCAGCAGCTTACCTCTGTCACTGGGCCAGGCAGCTGGTTCCTAAATGAGGCCAAGACGAATTAGAGTGACGCAGGCTCGTGAGGACAGCTGCCTGGTCCTGAGGCCCCCCTGGTTTAGTTTCATCTTGACTGTGTCTATTTACCATCACCCCTTCCATTTCCTGCCCGAGCTGGTAGCACCCAGATTGATGTGTGCAGGAGTGGGGCTCGGGAGGGGTGAGGCCAGTCCTGTTCTGTAGCACCCCCTGCTGCGGATATCTGTACCCTACCTGCTTGCGTGCTGCCCCAGTGATTGGTCGTTTCCTTTGCTGTGTTTTTTTCCCCTCTCTCTGTCGTGTGGCTCGCTCCAGTCTCCTGGGGAATGTGTAGAAGCACTTTCAGGTACTCGCAGAGCTGGGGAATTGCCTCCCTGGGCATTGTTCTGGGAAATGTCATTTTCTCTGTTCACCTTGACTTTGTGACAGGGAATGACAGCTTATTAGGAATTTGCCTTTGCCCTGGAACAAGGGTGGTCACAGCCTAGACGTTTGCCTCTCCTCCTTGCGTCTCTCCCTTGCAGCCATCTTTGTCTCTTTGTTCTTTTTCTTTTTTTTTCCTTCTAGTGGGGGCCTTTTGCTTTTATTTGTTAATCCTGTTTGTAGCAAAGCAAGCTGAAGGAGGACCTCCTCTCTGTGATCTGCTTCTTGCTCTCCACCTACTTCCTCTTCTGTGCCCTTCACCTCCTAGAGAGAGAAAGAAAGAGAGGAATGCCGACCTAACTACTGCTGTGACTGCTGCTGCTGCTGCCACCACTGCTGCCACCCTGGTAATGTCCACATGCCCCCAAATCCAACCCAGAGCCCAGGCCCTGCTGGTCAGGGGGAAGCTGTGTAAATAATCCTGAGAGGATGCCGTCTCGAGCCCTGGGGTCTCCCGGGCAAGGCCACGGCCTCTGTGGGCTCACTCAGAAATGCTGAGGCTGGTGGGAGCCAGCCTGTTGTGCAGAGGTCGAAGAGACTTTGCCTTAAAATCAAGCCACAGTTGTGCTCATACTGTATGTGTATATACTTTTGTATCTTGCTCTTTTTCTTAAATCCTATATCATCAGCATCTTCCCATGTTATTTCATAGTCTTCATAATCATCACTTTCCATGCCGTCATAGTAGTTGAACATGTAGTGCTACCATAATTAACATAGACATTCCTATATTAGAAGACATTTAGATAATTTCCACTTTCTCACTAGTGTAAATAATACTGTAATGAACATCTTTCAGTCTGCAGCTTATTCTGTGTTTGCTTCTTCCACATTTAGATTCATTTCCCCAGGCTAGATTTCAGATACGAGACTATGGGTTCAGAAATGGTTTAAACATTTTTCTGGTTCGTAACATAAGTGGCCAAATTGCTTTCTGAAAAAGAAGTCTTTATTTTCTAAGTGTTTTTCTGCAGAAAATATCATCTCAGTGCCTTGCGCCCTGGGAGAGAGGCAGGCATCCTGCTGTGGCTGCTGTTGAGCTGGGGTTTTAAAACTGTTCTCTGTGTTTACCTTGCCCAGAATCCCTGCTAAGCTGTTCTATTAGCTCAGTTCTCTCTGAAGGTACCTTATGGCTCTGACGTGTGTCCTAGTCTAGGAGAGGCCAAGGGTGTGCTCACTCTTGGGACTAATTACTTTGGCAAACAGAGAACCACCTCCTCAGCACCCTGAACCTGAAAGGGCCCGTTTCCTTCACTTGCTGGGAGAAGGGCTTAAGTCTCAGATCAGGTTTTACTGAGGGCCCTGTCCAAGCTCAGGGCTACCATATTATTATGGTTCAAAGCCTGAGACCCAACTGTTGTGAAATCCTGGGTGAGTGGATATTTGCCCTCCACAAACTCAGCATTTGTATAATCCCAGTAATTCTCTGGAGATCACCTCTCAGCCAGCCTGTCTACCATCCCAAGGCCTGCAGGTCAGTCCTGCCGCAGGGCTGCCCAGCCAGAGCTTCCTCTGCTTTCCTACCACCCATTCGGCCTAGGTCTTTCCTTTTGGCATCTGAGTGGGCACAGAAAAGTATGAAAGAGGGTATTTCTGCAAACATTTGCACTGCCTGCAGACCTGCCTCTGGATCTGTGGGCTTGAGAGCCTGTGGGTTACTGTCGGGGGTGGCTTTGTGATGGGCAGGGCACGTGTACAGCAGCAAAATTGTCTCTCCCATCACATAGAAATTCTGATTCTTTGAGACCCTGGGCTTCCGGTTGATGTTTCCAACCTCACTGCTGCTGTGTCTCTTGGTGGAGGAGGGGCCAGGTATAGTCAGCCCCCAAGCCATCATGGTCGGGGGATATGTGTGCTGGTGTACACACTGGGGCCTGACATCCAGGGAAGCCAGGGTGGTTTGGTGGATCTTCTAGAGACTGTTAGAACTTACACAACTGGGGCTGTGGTTTTCTGTAGTTGGTCATCTGTCCCCTGTTGCAATCAGGGAAAGGCTGCTCTTGCCATAACCACAGGATTTGCCTGGGGATTAGACCAGATTCTGGTACCTTTTCTGAAAGCCCCACAAAGGCTGCTTGCAGGTGCAGTACATAGGCCGAGGGAGCAGATGAGGCATGAAATGGGGAAGTGGAATCCTTGCCTTAGCCCTTCCGGGGAGGCGTTCTCTGCTTGCCCAATGCCATTGCCTCGCCTCCGATGTCTCTCACATGAATCATGCAACAGCTTCCAAACTGCCCTCATTTGGGGAGTAGGGCACAAATCCCTCCTTGACGCACAAAGCATAATTCTTGTTTAAAACCTCAAGGGCTCCTGAATAAAAGATGAAACCTTGAGTATTTTAGCAGAGTTCCCAGCCTCCCTCTCCCCCACCATGTTTTGGTCCACGTCCACCTTCATGTCTTATTCTGGCTTTCTCAGTCTGTATTTCTTGTAGTTCCTTGAATGCTCTCTTTTCCTAACAGCCTTTACAAATGCTGCTCGCTCTTCTAGGAATATTCTTCTCATGCCACCCAACTAAACTTGGCTAACTTCTTCGAGGCCTTCTCTGATTTTCTAGAATTGGGTTTGTGTTTCCACCTCCACTTCTCCATATGTGCCGGGCTTCAGAGCTCCTTCTCTTCCCTCCCGGGTAACTGTCCACCCTAAAGAGCTCATCGCCCCATAACAATTGCCTGTTTAATTTGGAACTCCTTGAAAGCAAGGCTTGTGTCTTTTCTTTTTCTGTCTCCCTACTGCTAAGCATGGACTAGACACCCAATAAATGACAAGAATGATATATGAGAAAGAGGGAGAAACAGGACCCTCTGGTCCTCTCCTGTCTCTGGAGCTGGCTTTTCTTTCTTTTTTGACAATCACTTAATTGAGATATACCATACAATTTACCTATTTAAAGTATATAACTCAGCGGCTTTTTAGTATACTCAGAGTTGTGCATCTGTCACCACAATCAGTTTTAGAACATTTTCATTAAGCCAAAAAGAAAAAAAAAAACACCCTGTACTTCTTAGCTACCAATTCCTCCATTCCTTCCAGCCCTAGTGGCCACTAATCTACATTCTGTCTCTATGGATTTGCCCGTTGTGGACATTTCATATAAATGGAATCTTATATGTGATCCTTCGTGACTGGTTTTTTTCACTTAGCATGGTGTTTAAAATTTTTTGGTGGATGTGTTTTCATTTCTCTTGGGTATATACCTGGGAGTAGAATTGCTGGATCATATGGTGACTCTTTGTTTATCCATCTGAGGAACTCCAGACTGTTTTCCAAGATGGCGGCACCATTTTATATTCCCACTAGCAGTGTATGAGGATTCTGTTTTCAGTGGACATACTACTTGCCTTCCCTTATGTTTAGTATAAATGAGGGCTCTAGAAAAAGGTTTTAATGCCCTGGAGAGCCATCTGATGCTTTTTAAAAATTTATTTATTTATTTATTTTTGGCTTTGTTGGGTCTTCGTTGCTGCGCACGGGCTTTCTCTAGTTGCGGCGAGGGGGGGCTACTCTTCGTTGCGGTGCGTGGGCTTCTCATTGTGGTGGCTTCCCTTGTTGCGGAGCGCGGGCTCTAGGCGCGTGGGCTTCAGTAGTTGTGGCTCATGGGCTCCAGAGCACAGGCTCAGTAGTTGTGGCGCACGGGCTTTGTTGCTCCGTGGCATGTGGATCTTCCCGGACCAGGGCTCGAACCCCTGTCCCCTGCATTGGCAGGCAGATTCTTAACCACTGTGCCAACAGGGAAGCCCCATCTGATGTTTTTTAAGACATTTGTCCCTGCCGCCCAGATCTGCCAGAAGGGCACTGGGTTTGCTGCGTGAAGAGTCTAAGGGTGTAGACCCTGCCAGGCTTCCCACCTCACGCCTCCTCCCTCTACCCCAGGCCAGCACGCCTGACCAGGCCCAGGCTTCTGTCCTCTCTGGATTGATCGTTGTTGGCTTCGCTTGACTGATACACCCACTGTCAGGATTGTGTGCCCCGTCATAAACAGTTTACAGGCTTTTCTGCGTGCTTTGGTCAGTGAGATAGTTGCCCTGTCCAGCTGTGGGAACGTCATATTGTTTTTTGGCCTTTCTTCTTTCTCCCTGTTCTCTCCCTTTGTTAAGCGGGGCCATTCCTAGAAGGAATGGAGAAGTATAACTAACTCTTGTCTATCAGTGTAAGATGAAGCCTGCACTTAAAAAGCTCGGCCTTTCAGAGGGACACCTGCTCCCAGTGCACCAACTTCTCTATGCTGAGTATGACTTCCCAAGCTTATCACACATCTCTCAAGGTCTCTCTGACTTTTTTCTGCTGCTATAGAGGTCCTGATCATATGAGCCACAGGCTAACTCACTTGAGCCTTAATCCTTTTTAAAAACCCATTCCCCCATCAGAGAAGCAGGATTTGGGAGGAATCTTGAAGCTGATTAGGAGGGACACATACAAACATGAGAGAAGGAGGAGTCTCCAGGTTGGATCTGAAAAGGTCTGACTGTTCAAGATGGATGGGAAAACCTACTCCTGTGATAATGAGAGTAGCTGCCATTCGTTCATTGCCAGGCAGTGTGCTAAAGCCTTTTCATGCATTGTCCCTTTGAACACAACTCATCTGTTTTCATCCCTGTGCCCAAATGAGGAAATGGAGGCCTAGTCCCAAAGTCATATAGCTAATAAGTGAAGAAGCTGGCATTCCTGGGATAAGAGTGCATGTGTCTGTCACAATTGTGTATTTGGCTTTGCCAGACAGTAGGTGCTTGACCAGTGTTTCCCTGAGTGCATAAAGTAGTGGATGCACTGGATGAATGTGCCCGACGAAGAGGGGCAGGAATGAGAGCTGGGTGTCTTCCTATTCCCTGGAGAGGAACGAGAACCTCCTGTTAATCGTGGTGATTGGCAGACTGCCCAGGGCCTTTCTTATCCAGAAAGTTACCCAAGGTGTTGTACCATTTCATCCAAAGAAGCCTAGAACTGACTTTTCTATAATCCCAGGGGAGGAAGAGAAACACACACACACACACACACACACACACACACACACACACACACACA
>NW_020838008.1:1355851-1454320 GCF_003676395.1 Aethalodelphis obliquidens
CACACACACACACACACACACACACACACACACACACACACACACACTTTCCTAATCTACCATTCTGCTGCTCTGGTGTTCCTAGGGGCCCTGGTAGGTACACCTGCAAAAGTGTACCCTGCCCTTTCCAGCTCCCAGGATCACACAGGTGAGGCTAGGCTAAGAGGGAGGATGGGAGGAATGATGTATAGTTTTGGGTATTTTGGAAAACTGCCTCACTAGTTGTAAGTGTGGGCCAGACACTGCAGCACCTCATTGAGTTGAAGGAGTTGTTACGCCACACACGTGGAAAGGGGTAGAACAGGTCTGCTCCTTAGGTTTCTCTTCCAGGCTTCCACTGGTCTTGGGGTTTGGCACCAGAGGTGCCCACTCATAGTTCCATATTTCTAGTTCCCGAGAGAGGAGAATGCTTAGTGTAGTCTCATTCAGGCATCTGCTTAGATCGAACAGTCGTGGCCAGTAGGCCAGGTCCTGTGGTTCAGACATGGCCACCAACACCCTGCTCCTGTTATTGGGGAGTGGACCAAGAGAAGGGAGCGTTGGGCAGCCACCCTTGGGGGCCTACTACACAGCTGGGAAGAGGCTTTGTTGGAATATTGCCTTTTCACTTGTTGGAAAAATGTTCAGTGGGGCTGAATTTTATCTCACAACGTTAGAGAACGCTGTCTCTTTTAGGGTCTTTATGGGGCAGGAGGAGGAAGATGGTACAGGCCTCTCTCCCATCACTGGGAGGTAGAAGGGTGTGGGAGGAATGAAGTTAATCTGATTTGGGATGAAGGTTGTTACAAGACCGTTGAGATGATTAAGTGATGCACCATGCTTGAAAAGTACTTACCTGTGCCTGGTGTATCATATCCCCCAGAGAATATTAGCAATGTGTTATTGTAATAATTCCAACAACTTCATATTCTTCATATGCACTTCCTAAACTTTGGCTGTTTTTTTTTTGACCTCATGACTTACACAGAATTAGCTGAAGGCAGAATTCTAAATGATTCTTAACTGGTGAGGCAGCCAGAGAACACCCTGAGTGCCACAGGGCACAGCCTTCTCCCTTTACCACGCATGGTGAGAAAGCTTCGTCACAGACTGAAGAAAGGAGCTCTTGTGTAAGATGTTTCATTTACTCTTCTGGGCTGCTTTTTCTGACTTTCTGGTACTTGTTTTTCTCAAGTGGTTTGTTTCCCTGAGTCACCCTCCTGAGACAGGGGGCTGTGGCACTGTCTGTGCTCTCCATACTCACACAGGCAGCCTGGTGGAGTCCTGGAGAGAGGATATTCAGCATTCTACCTTTGAGACTATATAGCTACTGCAGGCCCTTCTGGGGCACATTTTTTCCCCAAAGTAGAGGGCCCTGATCTTGTTGATCCCAAGAGATACTGGGAACGAGCACTCAGTGAGGATTCCAGGGTGTTGGGCTCCAGCACCAGCTGTGTCATTTATGTGGCCTTAGTTTCTTCATGGCAACATTGGGAGAATTCTGGCCAGGATGAGAGCATGGGTATGGAAGGGCTTGTGAACTAAGTGTAAGGCTGGCTGTGTCGATGCTGTTACTATCCTTACTAACCTGGGGTCATGGGAATTGGTAATTGGTAAGAGCACAGACCCATGGTGGTGACCCTTAGGTCGGAGTCTCCCAAAAGGATTGCCATCTGCCATTGTATGTTGAAGTCCATCTTTGGTCTACTCATCCATCCGTCCATCCATCCATCCATCCATCCATCCAGTGGTTATTTACTGAGATATTATTCTATGCCAGGCAGTATTCTAGGCAGTGGGTGAATAAAAAGTAAAAAATTCCAGCCTTCATCGACCTTATGTTCTAGTGGGGGGAGACTGGAAATAAGAGAATTAAATAAAATGTGAAGTACCTTTGCACCAACACACTTGATTCTGGGGGACCCGATGGTTGGCACCCTGAAGCAGGTGTCCTCCTCGCTCCTACACACTGTGTCTATCGTGCCGAGGATCACACTGCTCCCCACTCTACACTTTGAGCACTGCGAGGGCAGAGATTGATTTGGGTTTGCCGTATTTCTCTGGTACCTAGTTTAGTGACAAACACCTGGAAGGCACACAATGTGGTGATCAAACCATAGTCAACCACACAAAGCAGGTAGAAGTGAAAAAGTCCCATGGTCACCAGTTACCTGAGTGACCCACAATTAGCTTCTATATACTATATGAATAAATGACATGTATCTTTAAATGCCTTTCACCTAACAATACCATCTTGATGATCATTTCCTTTTAGAGCCTCCTTATTTTTTGTAAACAGCTCTATTCCATTGTATGGCTGTACCATGGTTTATTTAAGCAGTTTCCTGGTCATGCTTACGTCATTGCTTGCAATCTTTTGTGTTGGTGAACGTGTGATGAACAGAGTGAACACGTTCACCTGTCAT
This sequence comes from Aethalodelphis obliquidens, assembly GCF_003676395.1. Lineage (NCBI taxonomy): Eukaryota > Metazoa > Chordata > Mammalia > Artiodactyla > Delphinidae > Aethalodelphis > Aethalodelphis obliquidens. The sequence continues at coordinate 1,358,257 of NW_020838008.1, forward strand.
TTGCACACTTGCAAGTCCTACAGGATAACTCCTAGAAGTGGGATTGCTGATTCAGGGAATGCCATTCGGTATTGAGTTATAAAGTGAGGGCAGAAAATGAGGCCCAAGATTGGTCTAATGACCACGTGGAGTGGACAAGTCACCAGTCCCCATGAGCGTTCTGCTCAAAGGCCTTATAGCATCTGATACCACTTTTTTTGTTTCTGCACCAGGCTGGAGAATCCATGTTCAACCGTGCGAAGCTCCTCAACGTTGGCTTTAAAGAGGCCTTGAAGGACTATGGCTACAACTGCTTTGTGTTTAGTGACGTGGACCTCATTCCAATGAACGACCATAACACCTACAGGTGTTTTTCACAGCCACGGCACATTTCTGTAGCAATGGATAAGTTTGGATTTAGGTAAGAGATGTTCACCGGAATCTGCAGAAAACACATTTGTCTCTTATGTGACAACTAGGGAACGCAATTCCTCCAGCCCAGGAGGAGTGCCTCTTAGGCTCTGGAGGAGAATGCCTCCTCTGAGAACTGGGTGCTTTTTAAGCCCATAGTCAGTTATTATTTAAGGAGGAAAATGGAGTCCAGAAACGCCCATACCTCTGCACATCCAGGCAAGAAGAGTTTTTATATTTGGGATGGTGTTCGTCTTTAGGCTCCAAACAGCAGCTGTATTACCTCACTTTCTTCTCTCCCCTTCCCCACACAGTTTGGGAAACAAATTGGAATCATCTTCCCCCAGTAAATTCTTGGGCTTGGATACTTCAGTAGATGTTCCTTGGCACTTTAAGAAGGAACATGGTTCTGTGTCCCTGCAAAGCACAGGCTTCTGCTCAAACACTGGGGCTCAAACTTCTCCACCAAAATGCCTCTTGTGGGGAAGCTGGCTGAAGCCCATCCCCAGGAGCAGCAGTGTTATCTAAAGCACATTGTCACAGGTGGAAAATAGCCTGGTAGTCCTTTTTTTTTTTTTTAATCTTAAAAAAGAAATTTGCGTTTTGTTCCGTAATTTAGCCACGTTTGTATCAACACAAAATTGTTTTAAGTCACCTGTCAGTTGAGAACCCTGAGCTCTCCCTCCCTGTTCCGAGTCAACACGGGAGCTCTGGGAAGCTGCGCTGCGGGTACCCGTGTGCTAGGCATCCCTGGCCTTGGCTGACTACCGCAGTGTGGCGGGCCTCTGCCGCCCAGCAATGCCTTGGTCTAGATACAACTTCTTTCAGACTCATTTATTCTCATCGTTCCTTTCTGTCCTCCCTTGCTGGGAGCATGAGAGCTGTGAGGTGAATGTAGGTATGCTCTGAAGTCCTTCCTCCAAATTAAAGGCATTCAGACCATAAACTTACTGTCTTAAAGGGGGGAAATTTGACTACAAACGGCACTCTGTACCCTCCTATCTTCCCTCTCTCCCTCCCTGTTTGTGTATCTTCTTCCCTTTGAGATACACCAGCTCTTCTGAGTTCCTCCCTTGAAGCGTGGTGGTGCTTACCTAATTCTTTACCACAGCATCGTGTTTGTTTTACCCAGAACTAGTTAGGCTTGGGAGACGGGGCAGGTAGATAAGAGAAAGCAGCAGAGACAATAAAACCAAATCTTGTCAAAATAGCATATACTTCCCCCTTGAAGTGGCTAAGAGTCCATTTCTATAAGAACACTGATTATGAAGAAGCCTTAATGGCCTGGCTACCTCTGGTTCAAACCCTCACATTACAAGTGCAGACTGTAATGTGCGGTATGCCAAAGGGGGATGACTTGGCACTTAAATGATGACACCTATTTACAAGTAGATTATTTTTGATTTGTTAAAGCAGGCTCCCAGGGATCTTTGCTTGTGTATGCTTACAGTCAGAATTCCGGAATATATTTGAAAATAATAATTGCATCTTTTTTTCATATGTTCTATATGGTTTGGCTGACTTCCCCCTCAAAGTCTGAGTTAGAGTTTTCCTTCATTAGTGTGATGGGTTTTGGTCTCTTTGGATTACAGTAAGAGCCCAAGTGTGGTTTGGAGCTGCACACAGGGTTGTCACAAAACAGCAAGCTTTAAAAGACCCACAGGAAGGCCTTTGCTTGGCCTCTAGGCATGTCCAGGTTCTTAACATTTCTCGTCAGTTCTTCCTCTGCGTCCCTCAGGAGTCCACAACTCATAACCACTAAAACATTGAAATACAAAAAGGTTTGGAAGGATGAGAGCCCAGATGCCCTACTCCTTGAAAATGTGTCAAAATAGATTCACCATTATACATTTTGCTAAGTCAGGATATGGTAGAATTTTCCAAGAAAATTTTATTTTAGCAAATTTTCAGAAATGCTGTCTTGACTGTTGGGGTCAGTGTTGAAGCCAGTATATCTCTGGAAGAATGAAAGCTAGACTGTAGATGGGCTGGGGGTGGAAAGGGGGGGTTGGCAGGGTGGGCACAGGAGACTCTAAAGCAGTTGCAGTTTCTAGGACCTTCTGGACAAGGATTTCCTGTGCAGGAGCAAGCAAGACACATGGGAAGCAGGTTCCTGAGTGGTGCAACAGAACTGGGCTTATGTTCTTGTCACAGACTGATTTTCTAGATAACCACAGGGGCAACACAATGTTCTTAGAAAGAGCAAGATTCTACTTTCTGGTATCTGTGTCTTCTCTAAGATAATCTTGAGTCTGATCTGAAAACAAAACAAACAAGGAGAACCCGCATAAATCCCTAATTTAAAAGTTCCAGAGAATAAAAATAACTTTAGAAGTGTTTCTATTTTGAACAAGCTTTATTTCAAAAAGTCAAAACTTACTAACCACTGGTCGTGTGTGTGTGTGTGTGTGTGTGTGTGTTTTGGTTTTTGTTTTTTTCCCCCAGCCTACCTTATGTGCAGTATTTTGGAGGTGTCTCTGCTCTAAGTAAACAACAGTTTCTCACCATCAATGGATTTCCTAATAACTACTGGGGCTGGGGAGGTGAAGATGATGACATTTTTAACAGGTAATGGTCACGAATTAGATCTCTTTCTTCCGTGTCTCCCTTCACTTCTGGTCTCTCTACCAGTGCTTGGTTATTCTGCAAGGATTGACCCTCAGGAGGAATGCAGCTCCCGCCCAGCCCAAATTCTTAGGTGTGCCCTGCTCTAGGTGCTATAGGTGATAAAGAGTGTCTTTAGGTGGGACTTCCCTGGTGGCGCAGTGGTTAAGAATCTGCCTGCTGGGCTTCCCTGGTGGCGCAGTGGTTGAGAGTCCGCCTGCCGATGCAGGGGACGCGGGTTTGTGCCCCAGTCCAGGAGGATCCCACATGCCGCAGAGCGGCTGGGCCCGTGAGCCATGGCCGCTGAGCCTGCGCGTCTGGAGCCTGTGCTCCTCGACGGGAGAGGCCACAACAGTGAGAGGCCCGCGTACCGCAAAAAAAAAAAAAAAAAAAAATCCACCTGCCAATGCAGGGAACACGGGTTTGAGCCTTGGTTCGGGAAGATCCCACATGCCGCGGAGCAACTAAGCCCGTGCGCCACAACTATTGAACCTGCGCTTTAGAGCCTGCGAGCCACAACTACTGAAGCCCGCGTGCCTAGAGCCTGTGCTCCACAACAAGAGAAGCCACCGTAATGAGAAGCCTGCGCACCGCAACGAAGAGTAGCCCCCGCTCTCCGCAATTAGAGAAAGCTCACGCCCAGCAATGAAAACCCAACGCAGCCAAAATAAATTGAAAAAGTGTCTTTAGGAAAAGTAGCTTCTGTGATTTTTGCATTACCCTTTTGGAAAATGTACAATAAGAACCATGTGAAGGGGTGAATTTACTTTGACTCGTGCTATATGGCCGTCCACACCCTGGGCCTCTTTGTAAGCTGGTAAACCTTTATCATGTGAGTTGTCATCACAGATGGTAAAAAACCATTTGTCCGTGGCATTTGAAACCACATTCTGCTCACTTCTTCCTGGCAATGGAATTTTCAACCCTGCTGGCTGCAGGCAGAAAGCACCTTCTCCCTCTGGGAGCCAGTCTGAACTTGTCACTGAGTTTGATATCAGAATACACCCTAGCGCCTTTCTGAATTGGAGTACGTTAATTGGATAATTAACGGAAGGTGTCTGTCAGAGCAGCACCCAAAGTCATTTAAGGTTAGCTTCGTGTGGGAACTTGACATCAACCCAAGTCTTTAATACAGGCCTTGAAGAAAACGTTTTGGAGTGTCCAGATTTGTTATCAGTACGCAGAGCACTGGGCCAGGAAGGCCCAGTGAGGAGGAGGACACTGAAGCCCTGAGCAGGGAGTCCAGACAGAAACAAACCTGCTTTCACAGCACCACACCTGGCAGCTGGGCCCGTATGATGGTGTACAGGGCTGCTGTGATGCACAGACCTGAGTGATCAGAAAGGCTGGCAGGAGCGAGCCCCGAGGACGGACTTCCGAGGGTGGAGGGACTAGAAGATGAGTGGTCTGTGGGGGAGCTTTCTTCTCTTCCTTTTTCAATTTTTTTTATTTTTTAAGTTGAGGTATAGTTGATGTACAGTGTATATGTTTCAGGTGTACCATAGTGATTCACAATTTTCTTTTTTTTCGGTATGCGGGCCTCTCACTGTTGTGGCCTCTCCCGTTGCGGAGCACAGGCTCCGGACGCGCAGGCTCAGTGGCCATGGCTCACGGGCCCAGCCGCTCCGCGGCACGTGGGATCTTCCCGGACCGGGGCGCGAACCCGTGTCCCCTGCATCGGCAGGCAGACTCTCAACCACTGCGCCACCAGGGAAGCCCCTGATTCACAATTTTTAAAGGTTAAACTCCATGTATAGTTCCTATAAAATATTGGCTATATTCCCTGTGCTGTACAGTATATCCTTGTAGCTTATTTATTTCATACATAGTAGTTTCTACCTCTTAATCCCCTACCCCTATCTTGCTCCTCCCCGTGGAGCAGCTTTCCTGAAAGATAAGGAACCTAACTCCTACTGTGTACCAACTGGCTGTGTGCCAGGCACTAGTTCAGCACTGAGGGAGGCCAGGCTGGGAACCTTGAAGTCATCTAGGACTGGCCATTCCTGCCTCTTAGCTTACTTTTGTATTCCTGCTGTCAAGGCTTTGGTTTTGGTCCTCATTCCTTTCTCCCCCAGAACCTACACAGAATCTTGCACCCCGTTCTGGCTGCCTCTAGTCTTGTTCCCAGCTCTCCATTCTGATACTGCTTATCAGAGACTTCCCTTTGGCCCAAAACCTTTGGGAAACACTGTATACCGTCACCTCTCCATATCTGTGGATTCCACATCCACAGATTCAACCACCCTTCAATCGAAAATATTTGGGAGAAAAGATTCCAGAAAGTTCTAAAAAACAAAACTTGGATTTGTTGTGCACGCGCGACTATTCGCATAACATTTACATTGTATTTACAACTAGCTACATATCATTTACATAGTATTAGGTTTTATTTTTAATTAATTAATTAATTTATTTATTTTTGGCTGCGTTGGGTCTTCGTTGCCGCACGCCGGTTTTCTCTAGTTGCAGTGAGCAGGGGCTACTCTTGGTTGTGGTGCACGGGCTTCTCATTGTGGTGGCTTCTCTTGTTGTGGAGCACGGGCTCTAGGTGCGCAGACTTCAGTAGTTGTGGCACGTGGGCTCAGTAGTTGTGGTGCACGGGCTTAGTTGCTCCGCGGCATGTGGGATCTTCCCGGACCAGGGCTCAAACCCGTGTCCCCTGCATTGCCAGGCAGATTCTTAACCACTGCGCCACCAGATAAGTCCCTGTGTTAGGTATTATAAGTAATCTAGAGGTGATTTAAAGTATATGGGAGCTATACCCCAATAAAAATTAAATAAATACATAAGGCTTAAAGAAAAGTATATGGGAGGGTGAGGATGTGCATAGGTTATATGCAAATGCTACACCATTTTATATAAGGGACTTGAGCATCCACTGTGAAGGGGGGGTGTTTTTCTGGAACCAGTCCCCCGCGGATACCGAGGGATGACTGTTATATCCCTGTCCGACACTGGCACTGTTCTTGGGGATGCTAAAAGCTCTAAGGAGGCCTCCATGATGTCTTTGCCCTTCCTTCCGGCTTCATCTCCGGCCACTTCCTACCCCAGACCCTGTTCACCAGTCCCCAGAAGCTTGTGGTACTCCCTGAGGGCACTGTGCTTGCTCTCGCCTCCCTGCCTTTGCCTGTGCTGTCCTGACTGCCCGAAATGCTCTGGCAAAAGCACCCACTCATCTTCAAGATTTGGCTGTGCCTAGTCTTGTTCAGGTAGAGTCGGTTGCTTCTCCCTCTGTTGCGCGCATCGCCACCCTTCCCTCGTCCCCTCCGTACTGGCACCGATGGCCCTGTGTTCTAAGCACACCCACATTATAAAGTCCGTGAGGGCAGACACCCCCAGTGCTTGGCACAGGGTGGTCACCAACACGATCTAGAACCAGTGGTAAAATGTTATGGGAAAGGCATGTGAGTTTTAAGCAATGCCTGTACACTGGGCTGGGCCGTGGGCTGGGTGAGAACAGCTGACAGGATGGTGGACAGGACAAGAGTCTTGCAGCTGGGACTGTGGGACCCGAGCCTTATGGAAGCTCTGTAATGACGACTTGTCTCTTTACGCCTTACAGATTAGCTTTTAAAGGCATGTCTGTATCTCGCCCAAGTGCGGTGATCGGCAAGTGTCGGATGATCCGCCACTCAAGAGACAAGAAAAATGAACCTAATCCTCAGAGGTGTGTTCTGTGTTTTATTCTCTCCCCTGTGTGTGTTTCCTTCTTTCCCCTTTCAGGTGGGGCAGGCTGTAGGAATGAAGCTCTGGAATGGGCTTCATGCCTTGAGGGTTCAATCCACGGGACAGGATTGGAGTAGGAGTGGGGAGGAGGGGCCAAAAAGTACAAATGTTTAAAGTTTTTTTTTTTTTTAAGATTTTTGTTTTGGCTTCAACCCTTTGCCCGTTTGTTCCTTGTAGGTTCGACCGAATTGCACACACAAAGGAGACAATGCTCTCCGACGGTTTGAACACACTCACCTACCTGGTGTTGGACGTGCAGAGATACCCGTTGTATACCAAAATCACAGTGGACATCGGGACACCGAGCTAGCATTTTGGTGCAATGATAAGAGACCTGAAAATGGCCAGGGACCTCTGCTGTGTGTCTCTGCCAACCTGCTGGGCTGGTCCCTCTCATTCTTACCAATCAGAGTGATAGACCCTCTCGGCTCATCATTCAGACGCCTTTCCAGACGACCAGGACGAGTGGGATATTTTGCCCCCAACTTGGCTCGGCATGTGACTTCTTAGCCCCACGAGGTGTATGTAAGCATAGCAACTGTCAGCCTTTGGGGGGTTCTCAACATGTTCACAGTGTCACCCCAAGGAATCAGAGCTATACACAGCCCCAAATTTGGTGACTGTGGGACTCATTCCCTGTGAAAAACTGCTAATTTGTTGTGATATAGGTAAGAATTTTGCTTTAAATTGTGGTATTATTACTTTATGAAAAATTGGAGAGTGCTGCTGAAATTGGATTGGTGTGATGTTTTTTCGGAGTCACATTATAACAGAAAAACACACGATTTCAACCATTCTCATTTTACCCCCTTCTCCCCACCCTCTTTCCGTGGTATGCAACTATTACAATCACTGTGTGTGTGTGTGTGTCTTTCCTTAGCAAAAGAATTTTAAAACTTGAGCCTTGGACCTTTCACCCTGCTAACGTGTAAATTCCAAGGCGACTTTAGCCACCAGAGCAAAAGCCTTGGGTGTTCTCACGTTCAGTGGCCTTTCTCCAGATTGTCTGATTCCTGAATGTAAATCCTTTTTTTAAATAGCAGTTTGTAGTATTTTAAAGAAAGAACAAATCAGGTTCTAATTACGAGCTAGCTTGATTTTGTGTTGATCCAGAATTGCATAGTGTTTAGCCGTGGCAATTTATTTTTCTGAGCATGCTATATAAACTTGAATTTCCCATGTATTTTTATTGTGGTGTTTTAAATGTGGGGAGGGGACTGAGCATTTTTTAAGGGAAAAAATGATGTATGCTATAGTGGCCACACATGGGCCCTGATGTAGCTGGCAGGCCAGGTTTTCTGAAGAGCAGAGTCATCTTTGGGCCCCTTGATGAGAGCTAGGCCTCCACATCAGCACTACTGAGCTGGACTCCTGGGGGAGACAGAAGCCTCGGCCTGCCTGGCTGACCTCTCCACCTCCCTCCCCTCCCCCCGGTGGGCAGGGCTGAGGGAACCCTCACCTCCTCAGACTGACCCCAAGACCTCCCGCTAGGGCCCTAGGCTGTGGAGCTGTAAATGACAGCCATGAGGTTGTTCACTGGCCCTTAGCCAAGGCAGGAGGAGGAAGCCTCCCTCTGGCCCCTGGGTGCTGCCTCCTGGGCTCTGATGGCCACGCTGCCTGGCCCACCTTGCAGGACTGGTTCTCCTTCCTCTTTCTCCTTCCTCCCTTCTGCTGCCTCTCTCTTCCCTCCCTCCCCCTTTTTGTTCCTTTGCCTCTTGCCTGTTCCCTAAAACTGGCCTGTGGCGCTCAGGGTCAAACATTCATTCTCCAGCGTGAATGTGCCTTTTCATTAGAGATCTAGAAAGAAGTTCGGCTGAAACCACCCACAGTCCCCCACGACCACTCTGGTGCCTAAAGCCTCCCATTCCCCCTCAGGTTTTTAGCAGGTGCTCCCACTTCTGGGAGGCTGACCCACAGCGGTATCTTCCCCAAGCCCACCTCTGCTGCCAGAGGTTTTAGCCGGCCTGGGTTGAGATGCACAAGGCAGTTCCTGCCACTGGGTGCCCTTGCTGGGTCCAGCCTGGGCTGAGGGCTTAAAATTCAGCTTTCTAACCTCAGAGTGGACCTTACAGCTGGTGGCAGCCTGGAAACCAGCCCTCAGTGTAGAGGCTGAGCTGATGCCTGGCCCCAGTCTGAACCTGTGCCTTTATCACTTTGAGCATCTCAGATGCTAATGTGGTTCTTTTTCCAGAAGCCTTTGTATTGGTTACAAATTATTTTCCACTGCAGAAGCAGCTGGGCTATGCAAAGAGTGTTCCTTCTGTCAGTTCCCCACTCCTTAACAGTGATGTTGATAAAGCCAGGAATGTACTGTCAGGGAGTTTTGGGAAGTGCAAAGAATGAAGGCCTCTTTTTCTATCCCCAGATCCTGACTTTTCCAAAGTGCCTTAGAAGAGAGGAGACAAATATCCTGGGTGGTAACCTCTTTGTTACTTACTTTACTCTTAAAACAAAATTCTGACTTTTTTTTCTTTTTTGTTTTCCTATTGCATTTTCTTTCATGTTCCATTGTAATAGTCAAGTATGTGGTTCATTCTCAGGACCAAGGGAAATCCTGCTGCACCTCTTCCCCATTTGCTGATCTTCCGGTGCGCTAATGGGGTCCCAAGGTTAGGCCTGGACCTTGCCTGGTTCATGAGATGCTGCAGGTCCTGTTTCCTCACTGGGGAGTTCAGGGCTGAGGGTTCAGGGACCATTTCCTTCACCTGGAAGTTGTCACCATGAAGTTGTCATGTGCTGTGACTTTCTCTATTTCTGTCCATTCTGTTGCTGGTGACCCTGTAAAGTGGCCTTTGGGAAAGATCGGAGGGCAGAGGTGGCATAAGAGGGTAAAGGAAATGCTGGTGCTGACTCAGCCTGGGCAGGATCTCTGCTGACCTGAGGGCTGGATGTGGGGCACCCCACACGGCTGGGAGGGGAGCGTCCACCCCACACGGCTGGGAGGGGAGCGTCCCTGTCCTAGAGACCTGTTGTGCTGTGTATTTTGATTTCCCGTGTATGCAAATGTATGTATTTACCATTGTAAGTGGAGGAATGTCTGACCTTGGTGTTCAAAACAGAACTGTATTTTTGCCTTTAAAAGCCAGTAACATAACGTGAATAAATGACCCTATCTTTGTAACGGCAGGTGGTTTCTCTTCTGATGTAAGGGGTTTGGGTTCTCCCAGAGCTGGAGGGCAGTGACTGGGGCTGCCTGCTGGGAGGATGTGAGGAAAGCAGAGGTCTGCCTCCTGTGCCTGCCTCATGTGGGAGGCTGGGGGATTGGGTGGGGGGAGGAGGTGGCGCCTCACCTGGCCACGCTCCACAGCCCTGCCTGGGATCACACAGGGTGCACGCACCTCACTGGGATCACACAGGGTGCACGCACCTCACTGGGATCAGCCGTTCCCCCATCTGAGCCTCATATTCATATCTGTAAAATGGGAATAATAACACGTAGAGACTTTTTGAGGCTTAAAAGGGATGATGTGTCTGAAACACAATGACTGACACCTCACAGGTACTCACTATGCAGCAGCTGGTGCCACTTCAGAGTAGAAGTTTCCCTAGCAGTTCTCCGGCCACATTCTGCTGTTTTCCACCAACGCCAGCATGGTTCTGAGATAGTTCTCAGAGCCACTTACACAAGGTGTTCACAGGGTAGCTTAGATAAATAAGCTTTCTTGTCAGCCCCAGGAAATTTAACCAGACGCTCTCAAAGGTCTTAGCTGTGATCCAAGGACTTGAGACAGTAAGTACCCTGGGCACCACCTACTCCTCCTCTGCAGCGCCCCTGGGGTCAGGCATCAGCAGCCTCTGACATGCTGCTTCGATTGAATTGGCATCTGGAAGAAATGGGCCGGAGGAAACCAGTGTGCAGGAGAGGTCACTCCCGCCGTCCAGGCTGAGGGGGCTGCAGGCCCTGCTGGGATGGAGCTGTGCTTGTGGGACCGGTTGGGAAACAGAGCAGGAAGGGCAGCCCCTTGTAGCCCCACCAGGGCCATCTGGCTGTCTCCACCCATCCCTGTGACTGCTGGAAGGAGCCCTAGTGGCCTCAGGCTTGAGCAGAGGTGGCTGGTACTCAGATCTGACTTTCCAGCCAGGAGACTCCTTTGGACAAAGTGCTGCCTTACAGGGCTTTCCAAACTGTAAGGTCCGGGTTAAGTGGGGCACCCTTCCCTCCCTAAAGATGCACATATCCACGCAGATGCATATATGCTGACATGTGCCTAGGAGAGGCCAGAATGCTCGGGTTCAAATCCTATTGCTCCTTCTTCCTGGTTCCACGACCTTGAGTGAGTGATTTAGCCTCTCTGTGCCTCGCTTTGTTCATCTGTGTAGTGGGGATAACAGTACTTCTTTCATAGGATTGTCAAGTAAATTAATCTTACAAAGCACTCAGACTGGCTCATAATAAGCATTATACATGTTACAAATATTTGTTAAATTTTTGAAAGTGCAGGTGAACACACGTGCTGAGATATACATAGAGACTGCTGTGCACACATTACCCACATATACACATGCACACACCAGGTGTGCTGGGGATCTTCCTTTTTTCCTCTTCTAGGGCACGTGTCTGTGGCAGATGGGTGAGTGGATCTCAGGGCAAGTGACCGCTCCTCTTCTGGAGACACCCAGGACCTCACCAGTGCTGCTTCCTCACCCCTTCCTGCCTCCCCTGAGTGAAGGTGTTTGGACTGGCGGCCTTGGTGATGGAGGGGGGCTTGAACCCCGCCTTGGTGGGCTCCAAGGTGCCAGGGAGGAAGGGGGCCAGGGCCAGGCTTTTGGGGTTGCCATTTCCTTGAGAAGTGCCTTTAGTCTCCCACTTCACCTGAGAACCAAACCAAGTCTGAGCCAGGCAGAGCCCAGTAGCCGTGGGTGTGGATTTGGTGGACACCAGACCCCCCCCACCCCCCACCCCCCACCCAGTATAGTATCTCTTTTCCATGGGAGAATGTGACCTGGATGCCTAATCACTAATGTCCTTTGGAAGCAGGGCTGTGGTGTCCAGGCGGGTGGGTGCCCATGCAGGTATTGATATATGAGTAAAACCTCCCCAGGCAGGAGCGTTTGCTGCTGGTGACAGAGGGAAGCTGTGTGTCGGAAGGATGGGGGAGAGGTTGAGGAAATGAGGAGATGACTGAGTTCTAGGTTGGCAAGTCTCCACCACACTCCCAGACACACTCTCCTCCTGTTTCTTCCAGGAGGTGGGAGTTCGGACATTCCTAGAGGCTAATTTCTTCTTAGAACTGGAACTTCTTCCCCCATCAGAAAGGAAATGAGGTTTGCCTGGCTGAGCCGGTTGTGCCAGACAAGCCTCATTTCCTTCTCTGGCACAGTCCCCGGGCAGGGAACGTGGCTGCTGCCTTCATCTGGGCTCCAGGACCTGTACCCAGGCTGGGAGGCAGAGGAACCGGCAGTGTATGGATGTCATGCGAAGTGATAGGGTCAATGGACCAGAAACCAGAGGACCGTGGCATTGCCAAGAAAGCTGCCCTTGAGCAAGTTGTGTGCCAGGTCACTAGGGAGGGGGCCCGGGAAGAGGGCCAGAAGAAGCCATACAAACAATGGTCATTATGTCTGGCTCTCTGCTTTCCCATTTGCTGTGTCACTCTGGGCAAGTCCACTCCCCTCTCTGAGCCTCAGTTTGCTCTTCTGTTTTATGAATCCACCTCTGGTCTCTCCTGCCAGAAGGAAGTGTCGTGGTCTTGGGTTTCCCCTTGTCCCTGAGGCTCACCCTTCATACTGCCTTGAAGAAAGTCATTTTATCTGAGTCTTTATTTGTAAAAATAGCAGGATCACCCCTGCCTTCCCCCTCTCCTTTCCCAGGAAGGCCTTGAGCATCACAGGATAATCTGCTAAAGCTCTACCTGGTGGGGCAGGCTGAGATGCTGTGGCTTTGCCATCTCCCTCTTCTGCCAGTCCCCTCCAAGCTCCGGCAGACTCCTTTCACCTGCTCCCCCTTAGGTTTTCCAAACTCAGGCTTCCTGATTATCCCATCGACCCTGAGGGAGAAGCACAGGAGGGAGTGTTTGTTGCATGCAGCAGTGTTCACCCTGCCATTCCTCATAACACTGAAAACCTAGAAGCCACCATCAGTGGGGGACTGTGCTGAGTAAAATGAGGATCATCCAAACAATGAAGTACTAGGCGACCACTGAGAATGATGAAGTGGATCTATACTTATTGATTAGAAAGAGGTCTGAGGGAAAAAAGCAAACTACAGAATGGTATTTGCACATATGGCAGGAAAATGTCTGAATAATTTAGTGCAGAGATTATTCTGCAGTTGTTTGTGGGAGCAGATGCACGAGCGATAAAATGAAGAGATGATCTCCCTTCTCCGCACAGACAGTGTGGCCAGGCTCCCATTCTGGGGTAACAACCTTTAGTGTTTTGGGGGCTGCCTGAGGGCCGAGGCCTTTAACAAGTACTAGCCCCATTGAGAGAATGAGCTGGGTTGCTCCCCAGGGGAGTTGCATTCCATGAAAGTGCCCAGACTTGGAAGAGAGACGGGGGCTTCCTCCTATGGGGGGAATGATGGAGGCCTGTGCCCTATTCACATTGAGGGGGGATGTGGCATGCTCTGGGGATGTTCATGGAGGCTGGACGGGATCAATTCCGGCCAGAGAGCTTCTAGCAATTCTCTCGGATTTAGAAAAATAAAGTTAGGACAGTTTTGCCACTCTTTCCTGAGTTCCATTAAATATTCGTGCCTGTTATACTTGGGTAATAAAAATGTTAACCAACAGAAAAAATGGCGGGGATGGGGGCACTGTGCCCTGGCTCTGGAGGGGCAAGATTGGCCTGAGGCACCTGATCAGGGCCCTGGGAGGACTATGAACCCAGCAGGAAGCCGGGGCGATCCCACTGCCTGTGGATCTCTGGCCCTGGAATCCAGGTGTCCTGCTGCTGAGGGAGGCCCTGACATCTGGATTTTGACACAGACCCAAGCCTGCAGCTATCGTAGATTCATTTCCGGGCCAGATGTGAGTGCCAGACAATTGGCACGTCCTCCTTGACCTTGTCCCTGCCTGGGAGGCATGTGCCACAGGAGGGAGGGTAGCAGGTTGTGACCAATAAGAGTGCACGCCACTATCTTTGACGCTCTCTCTGGTGGGGTGCCAAGAGCTGGGTGCCGAGCCCTGCACCCCACCCCCTCGCTCATCTCCACGGGGGCCCAGACAGCTGGAGCTTCCTGCACTGAGAGCCTTGGTCAGGGTGGGCCACCAGCGGTTATCCAGCCGGGGACTTGGGCCATTGGTGGGGCCTTCAGAGTATTCCCTTTCTGTGAAATGTCCTGTTGCTTTGTGTTCAGCGACTTTGCTTTCCTCTGATGACAGCAGCGCAGGAGACAGGCCAGCTCCCAGGCCCCAGCTCTCTGGTTCCCCACTTCACCAAAGGCACGTCTGTAATGAGGGAGGGAACAGGAGGACTTGGCGAACTGCTGCACCACTGTGATCCCTCACACGGCTTCTCCCCTTATGAGCACACCTGGCCCTTTTTGCACTGCGTTGCTCATTACAGTAATCCCCATCATAAGAATCATACGTTCAGGGAGGTCATGTGACTTGCACAAGGTCACATAGAGTTAGTGTCTGATCCAGGAGTCCCAGCCCGGGGTTCTGGCCACAGAACATGATCCAGCCACTCATCCAGCCTCAGCTGCTCTCCCTCCACAAAACAGTGTGAGAGCTGGAGGCCTGAGGCCGAGTGGTGCCCAGCCTCAGCCAGAAGACACGGCCCTCGCTTCGAGCCTGGCCTCAGCAGCACTGCCAAGGGAAGTGCAGTGTAGACAGGGGGCTAGAACCAAGACCTGGTTTCTGTTTTGTGTTGTTTGGGTTTTGTTTGGTTTTCCTTTTACAGTTTGTGAGCACTTGGGAATCTGGCATACTTTGTGGCAGCAGCTCCCTATACCAGGGACATTAGTGCGGCCTCCATCTGGGAGACACATGGGAGTGGCAAACACTGAAATAATCCACCAGGATGCAGGGGGCCTGGATCATGGGTACAGGGAGGAAGGGAGACCCCTGAGAGCTGAGGACCCACGTAGACCTGAAGAAGAAGCTGGGCTCCTTTTTGCCTGTGGAAGCGTCGCTCTGTGAGGCGAGAAGCAGCCCCTGGTTCACAGACAGTACAGCTGCTTCATTGCAGTGCTCAGTCCTGTCCCTTCCCTGGGCTGACACTTGGTGTCCAGGGGAGCTTGGCACAGTATTGTCCCAAGGCTGCTGGGGACATGGGGAGGACAGAGAGACAGGCAGCTCTGCTGAGGCCTGGACTCCTGCTCAGCTCTCCCTTTTCCTTCTAGGCACCTCTTCTCCCCCCTCCCCGTGCACCCTCTCCCCAAAGGAGGGCAGCGCAGCACCATTCCCAATCCTCCCAAACCTTCTTAGCCAATGGCGTTTTCCTAAATGAAACCGGGGGCTGTGTCTGATGATTCATGGTTTTTAGACAGGCTGAATCAAGAGTTCTAAAAAGCTCTGCTGGGTTTAACTTCATCAGACTCCAGACCTCAGTGATTTATGTTTCATGCGGTTTGCTCTGGATGGAAGCTGACCCAGCCACAATGAGACATGGAATGAGGAGAACTGACCATCTGATGCTGAGGAAGGAAGAAATCTCCACTGTGACCAATTTGTTGGGCAATGTCTCTCAGATGCTAGCCTGGGCCCTGCCTGCCAGCTCAGAACACTCTGTCTCTGACTCAGGTGCTGGGGCTCAACTTCGTCTCTCGCAGGCCCTGGGCTTGGTACCTGGTGGGCTTGGCTAATGACGTTGGCCCTGCTGGCTCCGTGGGGCCTGTGGGTACTCTCGCCACCTTGGGTCTGCCCTGTCTTGCAGGTTCACTGCCCACACTCTCCAGAAGACCTTTCCAGAGCTTTTCTTCATAGGAAACAAGGCCTGCTAGGTCTTTCCCTGGTCCTCCACCAACTCTGAGGTGAGCACACATCCTAGCACACTGCTGGGGGTGCCTGGCTTTGGGAGGATGAAGGCAGGAGAGAAACCTGAGGAAGCCCTGGACTGGAAGACCAGTGTTGACTGGCTAGGTGACCAAGACCAGATTATCTCTGATCCCCATCCAGAAACTGGGTGGGGAGGCTGTGAAAGCCTGCTGGGGCTGCCAGCTTGTGGTTCTAGGAAAACTCTTTAGGGTGCTTTATTCCGCCTGGCCCCTCTGCCTGTTTGAGGTTGCTGCTAGGGCACTTAAACTAGGACTCAAGGCCAGAAACAAAAGTTCTCTTTGTCAATCCTGGAAACCAGGGAGGGGGAGGGTGGAAGGAAGGGAAGCTCCGGGCAGTCCCGAGGCACCCCCAGGGGCATGGTCCAGAGTCCAAAGATGAGCCTTTGCTGCAAGCCTTCCTGGAGAGCTCTATTGCTTTTCCTTCTTTTTTAACATCTTTATTGGAGTATAATTGCTTTACAATGGTGTGTTAGTTTCTGCTTGATAACAAAGTGAATCAGCTATACATATACATATATTCCCATATCCCCTCCTTGTGTCTCCCTCCCACCCTCCCTATCCCACCCCTCTAGGTGGTTGCAAAGCACCGAGCTGATCTCCCTGTTCCATGCTTCCCTGGTGGCGCAGTGGTTAAGAATCCCCCTCCCAACACAGGGGACGTGAGTTCGAGCCCTGGTCTGGGAAGATCCCATCATGCTGCGGAGCAAATAAGCCCATGAGCCACAACTACTGAGCCCGCGTGCCTAGAGCCCCTGGTCCGCAACAAGAAAAGCCACCACAACGAAAAGCCACCGCAACGAAGAGTAGCCCCTGCTCGCTGTAAAAGCCCTCGCGCAGCAACAAAGACCCAACACAGCCAAAAGTTAAAAAAAAAAAAGATAGCTAGCTTTTTCTTTTTTATAGCTATTTTTTCTTCCCACTAGCTATCTGTTTTACATTTGGTAGTGTATGTATGTCAATGCCACTCTCCCACTTCGTCCCAGCTTACCCTTCCCCCTCCCTGTGTCCTCAAGTCCATTCTCTACGTCTGCGTCTTTATACCTGTCCTGCCCCTACCTTTTTTTTTTTTTTAGATTACATATATGTGTGTTAGCATACAGTATTCGTTTTTCTCTTTCTGACTTACTTCACCCTGTATGACAGTCTCTTGCTTTTCCTTCTTCCGTCTGCTTTATCACCTGGACTGAAGCTGCAAGAACACAAAGTTCAGCTCACAAGGTGAAACACAAAACTTGTCCCCAGGGTCTCTGGTGGCATCAGATAAGACTGACAGCCAATAGGAACTCTCCAAATAAATCATTTCAATATGTAATTTTCACAGCAGAGATTTCTTATCATTGTGCTGCAAATATTTTTTAAAATTTATATAGGATGGCAATAAAATATTTTTAAAAAATAATCTTTATGAAATTCATTGATATCTTTACATTTGTCTCTACTAATTTAATAATGTATGGTTTAAAGTCTATTAAAGGACGTCTCAAATCGCCCTTTACACATATGCATTTGGTTTCATTGTTTTTCCAGTAATTGTACCTCTGCTGTGAAACCATTTTCAACTAAATACTTAGTTGGAAACGTTACAAGTAATTTAGCTCGTTCCAAGAATTGAGTATGCAAATCCTGAGTCCCCAACTTTTCATAATTAGATTAATTAAACTGTGTTTTGGCTTCAAAATCTTTCATTTATTTATTTAACACTCAAGGAATTTTCCTGCAAATGTTGCCTAGTGGCCCACTGGTTTCCAATGTATTAATCAACCCTACCTTTAAATCTAGTCAACTAATTAAAAATTTAAAAAGCAAAATTTAGGGCTTCCCTGGTGGCGCAGTGGTTGAGAGTCCGCCTGCCGATGCAGGCGACACAGATTCGTGCCCCGGTCCGGGAAGATCGCACATGCCGCGGAGCGGCTGGGCCCGTGAGCCATGGCCGCTGGGCCTGCGCGTCCGGAGCCTGTGCTCCGCAACAGAAAGGCCACAACAGTGAGAAACCCGCGCACCGCAGAAAAAACAAACAAAAAAACTAGTCCTTTAAAGGCAACTTTTCCTCTAGGGAGGAGAACGGAAAATTCTCTGCAGCAGGCGCCCAGGTTCCGACTTTCGACGGCCCCTCGAAGCTCCGCCTCTCAAAACCCCGCTCCTCACGCACTCCACGCCCCTCTTCCGTACAGACCGCCTCCAGAGCGGGCGTCGGACGTCGAGCGGAAGTGACGTACGGGGGCCGCCGGAGGTGTCGCTGGTGCGGTCCGCTACTGGCCCTGAGAGTGGAGTGGCCCCTGCGCCAGGGAAGATAGCGCTATGTCGATCGAAATCGAGTCCTCGGAGTGAGTCCCGTGGTGGTGGATGCTCGCGAGGTTGCGGGGGCCGGCAGGCGAAGGGTGGGGTCGTAGGAGCTGCTCGGGGGAGGCGTTCGAGAGGCTGGGGAGTGGAGGGGCATTTCCTTTCCCTCAAAGAAGCTTCTTGGATCTGGCTACCTCGGAGGCGGGCCCACAAGAAAGTAGCGGACGGGAAGCCCAAAGCCCGGTGGGAGGCGGCGCGGGGTTGGGGGTAAGACATGCCTGGAAGACCTGAGTTCTAGCCCTCGCCGACTCCGGGTATCTGTGACTGAGCAAATTAGCCATCCAATCTGGACTCCGGTCTAATCTGCACAAGGGGGCCGCACTCGCGGCCTTCTTTCTCTTCCCGCCCCCAGTGAGCAGTGTTGTTTGTTTCCTCCCCTGTGCTTACAGGGCCCTCTGCTTTTTTCTGCCCAGCACTTAATCCAGTATTGTCACCGTTTGTCCACCCTACTAGCCTGTGTAGGCGTCTAGGGGCTCCTTTTCATTACAGTCCCAGTTCCTAGCACATCGTCGAGGCTCAATGATTGTCTTTGGAATGAATGAGTGATTGTCTTTGGAATGAATGAGCGACTAGCTATTTTATGAAGTTCCACGTGGCGCTGAATTTTGGTTAGTCTGTGAGCTCTGTGTAGCCCAAAGGAGGGACAGAATGTGGAAATTGGGCCAGGAGAATGATAGACTTGGGGGAGAGGGGGGCTAATGAGTGACTGAAGGTCTTTAGTGAACTTTTCCAGGATTCCATCCTCTACCTTGCTCTTGCCAACACTTAATAATTAAATCAGCAGACGTATCATTTGTGTCCTGAGTGTAAGGGAGAGAGGACTTGTCCTCAAGGTCTGCCATAGGAAGAAGGGAGGTTTATTCATTCAACAAATATTGAAGTCTGCTGTGTACTTGTATTAGACCCTGGGAATATAGTAGTGAACGAAGCAAACAAAAATCCGTGCCCTTATAGAAAGTACATTGTTATTGAGGAAGGCAAACAGCAGGCAAAAGCAGTAAGTAAAATAGGCTTAGCAAATGGTGGTAAGTGTTTTGGAGAAAAGTAAAGCAAAGAAGGGTGATGGAGAGTGCTGGCGATGAAGACACCTAAGTCAGGGCAGGAGTTGGAAAGGATTCCATGCTTTGAGCCTGAATCAAAGTGGGAGCTAACCATTCTCCCAGCTGCATGTTTTCATTATCAATAATTGCTGCTTTTTACTAAGTATTTTCCATGCTAGTCACACTATAAGCAGTGTAGTCAACTCTTTGACCAACCCCTACAGAGTAGTTATTTTTCTTAACAGATGAGGAAACAGGCAAAGAGATGTTAACTGACTTGTCCATAGTCACAGTAAGTGACAGAACTCTGACTCAAATCCCAGCCTATCTCCAAAGCTTTTAGCTCTTTATGTATTACACTGTGTTTGAAGGACGTGAATTTGATTTTGGCTATGTCAAATATGAGTTCTTTCCAAGCGTGAAGTGTGGTGTTTCATTTGGGGAGTGTAAATGGAAGCGTGCTATGGAAGACAGTGTGATACTGGAACAGCAGGTATCTCTTAAAGGGGCCATGAGAGAAAAGACTACTGTGAGTAGCAGTAATCAGTTCCCTTCTGCAGGAAGGGAGCCCTTTTTAAGAAGAGGGTGTTTGCTTTCCTGTCCAGGGTGTATGTTCACCTGCCACGCTGCCAGTTTGAATCTTCATTTTTCCACTTATCTCTGTTACCTGGTCAAATTCTCATCTGTAAAATGGATGTAAGAGTAATGCCATCCTCATAGGGTTGTTTTGAGGAGTAAATGAATCCAAAATGCTTAGAACAGTACCTGATATATAGTGAACACATAGAAAACATTGGTTATTATTTTTTATTATTTCTCTCCTGGGAAAGAGAATTGACTAAATTCCAGTCTGAAATCCCTTCCAACCAGGACAGTGTGACCCCTGATACTAGTGCTGTCCAGTAGAAATATCTTGTGTGCCACATATTTACTTTTAAGGCAAGAGAAGAACAGTGTAGTATAGCCTGTAAAGTGAACTTTTACTGTCTATATGAACAACATTCTTCACTAGACTCCTTAACACTAAGCCGAAGATCAAGAAGCTTTAATTATATCGGGCTTCCCTGGTGGCGCAGTGGTTGAGAGTCCACCTGCCGGTGCAGGGGACACGGGTTCGTGCCCCGGTCCAGGAGGATCCCACATGCCGCGGAGCGGCTGGGCCCCTGAGCCATGGCCGCTGAGCCTGCGCGTCTGGAGCCTGTGCTCCGCAACGGGAGAGGCCACAACAGTGAGAGGCCCGCGTACCTCAAAATAACAAAACAACAACAACAACAAAAGAAGCTTTAATTATATATATTTAACTCGAAATGACGTGTCACATGCTGAAAACCGTTGCTTGTTCTCTGAGTATTTGGAGATTGTCTGGGTCCTCTTTTCCTTGGGAAACTGAATCCACATGTTTTTATTTCACTTGTCTTGAACATTTGGTAATAAAGGCAGTGGGTAGGTGTTATTTTTGCAAGTGAGGACACATAGTTTGTTTTGCTTTTACATACAGTATAGCTCTACTTATTTGTGTTCAACAAATCCCTTTTAAGAAGGTCTCAATTCATATTTTTTGTTGTCATTTGAAAAATGGACCAAATCATCCAATCATTTATTTTGTGTCAGTGACTAGACTTGGTTTAAAGTATTTTACTATAGTGTGCAACAGTGTAATCATATGAATTAATAAGAAACTTGGCATAATAAAAAGATCTCTGACCTTGGAAGTAAGAGAGTCTTCTTGGTACTAACTTGCTTTCTAGCTGACTGTGAGACATTGGGCAAATTATTTCCCTTCGCTGAACCCCAGTTCTCCTATTTCTGCGTTGGAAGTAGGACTGGATGATATCTTGTAGCTTAGGTTCTGTGATTTTTTTGGAAAGTTTTACTCACACGATAAAGAAACGGAAAGTAGGTAGTGAAAGGAGGATGGTTGTGTAGAAAAATAAACTGGGGTGGGATTTATTTTGTGAACTCTTTGGTGAGTGAGGATCCATGAGCTGAATGACTTGCTTTCTTCTTTCAGTGTGATCCGTCTTATCATGCAGTACCTAAAGGAGAACAGTTTACATCGGGCATTAGCCACCTTGCAGGAAGAGACTACTGTGTCTCTGAATACTGTGGACAGCATTGAGAGTTTTGTGGCTGACATTAATAGTGGCCATTGGGACACTGTTTTACAGGCTATACAGTCTCTGAAATTGCCAGACAAAACCCTCATTGACCTCTATGAACAGGTAAGAGTGGGGGTGATGCTGATCCCTGTATGTTGGTTTATTGTGGGCCCCCTGACTGGAAAGCATCCATGAACATTTCTTCAAGCATTATGGGGCTTTAACAGCCCTAAAATTTACACTGTCAAAGCTTGAGTGCTACTCTTTTTTTTTTTTGCGGTACACGGGCCTCTCACTGTTGTGGCCTCTCCCGTTGCGGAGCACAGGCTCTGGATGCGCAGGCTCAGCGGCCATGGCTCATGGGCCCAGCCGCTACGCGGCATGTGGGATCTTCCCGGACTGGGGCACGAACCCGCGTCCCCTGCATCAGCAGGTGGACTCTCAACCACTGCGCCACCAGGGAAGCCCAACTACTCTGTATTTTTATTTCTCTTCTTGGAAAAGCCAAGATTTTCCCAAATTGAAATTCTTTCTTAAGTGACCATTGAATGATCTATTCTGACACCAACTGTTCTGACACCAAATAGTGTGCTGCAATTTAGTTCTGACACTAACCACCCAGAGTTAGTGCAGACCCCACTAGTTAAGGGCTCGGTCCTCTACAAGACTGTCTTTACTTCCCACACCAGCCACACTTTGGGGTTTTGGGCCATCTATACTTCTGACCAACTGGCTACAAATTTGAGGGTCCCCATGACCCCCTCAGAGTTGATAATTCACTAGAATGACACAGACCTCAGGAAAGTGACATACTGATGATTGCAGTTTTATTATCAAGGGGAAAGATCAGTACCAGCTGAGTGAAGAGACATATAGGGTGAAGTTTGGGAGGGTACTGAACCAGAATTTCCAGTGCCTTCCCCCCAGGGAGTTAGGGTTTGTCTCTTACCTGGCACATTAAAGTATTCACCAACCAGGAAGCTCCATTGAGATATTTCATTCAAATTCTAGTTCCTTGACCCTCTGCAGGGTTGGGCTGGCTCAGAGCATCAATCCTCTAATCATATGGTTGGTCCTTTTGATAGCCAGCCCTTGTCCTGAGCCATCTCCTTAGCACTAACTCAGGTGTGATGCAGAGGGCTTATGAATAACAAAGATATTTCTATCACTGGGGAAATACCAAGGTTTTTAGAAGATGTGTGCCAGGAAACCAGGACATAGATCGTAAAATTACTTATTATATAACAGAACAGAGTGGATTTTCTGGAAATAAGAATGTCATGTGGTTTGAAGTAAAAATAGGGAAATGGGTTTGTTTCTTTACAGTCCACGTGAGTTTAGTTAATTCCCTAAAGAAAATTTTGGTAATTGGAGAAAGGTTTCTCTGGAGCCTATAGAGATATTTCCATCTTTAGTTTTCTCTAGCATCTACATTCTGAGTAAGAGACCTAAGAGGAGAGGAGATTGGTAGAGGAGAGGAGATTGGTAGATAAAAATGAAGGACTGAAGTTATTACTTTACAATTACTGTAGTTGTCTGCCTGAAATTGCTTGTGAAAAGGAGAAGGGGCATTTCCTGATTTGTGATTTGGAGATCATTTTGATAGGCCATTTCTATGTCAGAAATAGTACTGAAAAAGAAAAATTAATAAGCGAATGCATTGACAGCCATTTTCTTTCAATTATACAGGTTGTTTTGGAATTAATAGAGCTCCGTGAATTGGGTGCTGCCAGATCTCTTCTGAGACAGACTGATCCCATGATTATGTTAAAACAAACACAGCCAGAACGGTATATTCATCTGGAAAACCTCTTGGCCAGGTCTTATTTCGATCCTCGAGAGGTATGACGGTGGTAATGAAAAGAAACTGTTGTTAACTTTGAGCAATAATGTGATCTTTTTAAAACATTTTATTGGATACTTTTCGTATTTTTGATTTAATTTTTGAAAATCATACTTTTTTGTTTATTTACATTGGTTGAAATTTGCATATGTTAAAGAGAATAATCTAATTTAGTATTTGAGGACCTTCCCTCCCCCACACACCTCATCATATAGGATTGTGTGTTGATTAGTAAAAAAGTAGACAGTTTATTTTGGTATCATTTCCACATTAGCCCACGTACTTAACTGGCCCAGAAGTGCTGCTCTACTGCTGGTATGTTCACTGTGCATTTGTGTCCCTTTGGAAGTGCAGAGTCTTAACCACTGGACCACCAGGGAAGTCCTGGTTCTTTTAGTTCTTAAAAGCTTGTGTTTTTGCTTCTCAGCTGATTATGCTTACTGGAGCATGATGATTGTTATTCTTTTATTCTTCCAAAACCATATATATATATATATATATATATATATATAAATATAGTATCATTCTTTTTCACCCAGCCTTTTACTAGAAGCTTGTCTAAATAGGAGGAAGAAGAATTTAATAGGCACTGGATAATGGGAAGTTGTTAGAGTAAACTCACAGAAACCGTGAGGATAAAGGAAGGAGTTTGGATTGCCAGGACAGGATTTAAGTTAGAGGTGGTGAAGAACTTCTGGGCTGGGAGTCATTTGACTGAACAAAATTATTAAAGAATATAAAAGAATCCTTGGCTCTGCAGATTTTTCAAAAATTGGAAAAACAACTCTGGCTTTGACATAGTTTACTTAGGCTCTTTTCAGAAATAATGGTGTGGATTGGCTGACCTCAGTTCTCTCTCAGCTCATACTTTTGAAATGCAAGTGGGTAGAATTGAGAAGTTGTTTTTAAAAACTAAATGGTTTGATTAATCTTCTGTTTAACTTTTTATGTTTTCCTTTTTGAATGTTTCTGCTTGATTACTGTTACTTTTTTAAAAATAAGCACATTTATGTCTTTTGCCATTTCTTGGAAATGATGCTACTGCCGCTCCTTTTTCAGGCATACCCCGATGGAAGTAGCAAAGAGAAGAGAAGAGCAGCGATTGCCCAGGCCTTAGCTGGGGAAGTCAGCGTGGTGCCTCCATCTCGTCTCATGGCATTGCTGGGTCAGGTAATTACAGTCTGTGGAACTGAAATGACTCTGAACTCCTGGTAGTGTTTCCTGTACCATATAAAGTCTATGTATGAGCTAAAGAAATCAGACATCCTAAGAACTGGGAAATACCTGTAGAGCTGCTTGTACCAACAGCTGTGCCATGCCACATTCATCTTTCCTGGGAGTGGCAGTATAGATTAGTGGTTAAGGGCATACACTCTAGAGACAGAATTAGGGTAACAATAGAATTTATCATCCAATCTTGAGGGCATTGTTGATCATCGTGCTAGAACACTGTCTGAAACAAATTGGAACAAATGTTTACCATAGTTAGAATCTGAGCTCTCTCACTTACCAGCTATGCGGTGTTGGGCATATTACCTAACTTTTTTGATCCCAGTTACTCATCTTGGTGTTGTAGTAAGGATTAAATGAGATAAAATGTACTTAAAACAATTATATTTTGCCTGGCACCTTGTAAACACACAGTAACTGGTAGCTGCTGGCGGTGTTTCTTTTTTCTTTTCTTTTCTTTCTTTTTTTTTTTTTTTTAGTAGTAGTATTACTAGCATTGTCGTTCCAATTTTAATGCGACCTAGAGTACAGACTCCTTTCTGACCTCATCTTCCCCATGCTCTTGGTTGCTCTCAACCATGATAACCACTCGTCTTCATGAAACTCCACTCTTGGTTTTTCTAACCCTTTTCTTCTTGGCTTCCCTTTTCATCTCTCAAGTTGTTCCTTTCTTGGTTGTTAAAGGAAGGAGATAGGGGTGATGTAGAGAGGGGTTTTCGTTTTTGTTTTTTCCTTTTAAAGTTGGGAGTGATTTGAAGTTGCTGTAGACTAAGGGTAAAGAGCCTGTAGAGAATACCTGTTGATTGGAGACAGGTCAAGTTCTCCAGTCATTAAAGTAAAATATGAAAAATAAGCAACATATGAATTTTGGAAAGAAATAAACAAAATTAATAGTATTTATAAACATTAAATATTTAAACTATAATCATAGAATTAATTTAAAAGTTTGGTAAAGTTGTGAGATATAAAATATACAAAAGTTGATTACATTTCTACATATCAGCACTGGCCAGTTCGAATATTCAGTGAAAAAAAGAGCTTTTGTTTATAGCAACAGCATACAATGTAAGAATTCTAGCATTAACTTTTGTGGGTAATACATGATTTATTTCCACTTTTTAAAAAAGCAAAAGCCTTTCAAAGCTTTCAAGAGAAATGAAAGAAGATTTGAGTAGATGGTGAAACATTGATTTTCCTGGATAAGACTGATGTTGATGCCAGTTCTTCTTAGATTTAAGGCAGTTTATAATAAAGATCACAATAGGATTAGAACTGTTTCACAGAAGACTTCTAGTGTTCACTTGAAAAAATAAACTTGGAAGTATATTCATCAAAGAAATTTTGGAAAGGAAGAATGTTGAAAGCACAGTAGCCCTAGAAGTAGTGAAGCTTTTAACAGGTTTATAGTTTGAATCATTTTGGTACTTGGCATCCAGTGCAACAGCAGTGCAAGAAATTGATCCTGTTATTTATAAGAATTCAATAGATGTTAATGGGAATGTCACAGAACCTAGGAACAGGGAGGAATTATTAAGTGTATGGTGTTGGGGCACCTACTTTAGAATGGGGGAGAAATGTCAGATTAGAGCCTTCTCTCATATTTTATAAGCATAATTTCAGATAGAGTGAAAGTTATGTATTTTAAGAATATAGAAAAACTTAGGTGGTGATATAATGTATCAAACCTCTTGATAGAGAAGGATTTCCTGTGAGTAGGGAGTAAACACCAAGGTAAAGGTCAACAAATTTCATTACTTGAGAGTTTAACTTAAGATAAAAAGAAAGCTTTAAAGCTATAATAAAAAAAATGGGTAGATTGGGAAAAAAATTCTTTTTGGCGAACATAAACAACAAATACAATGTCTTGATCACATTAAAAGCTCACAAATTGATAAGAAAAATAGTAAGACCACAATAGATGAGTGAGCAAAGAACATGAATAAACAGCTAACAGAAGAAATATATGTAGTTAATAAACATGCAGAAAAGCTCAAACTCTAATCAGAGAATTGACTAAAGTAGGGCCTAACTTTCCACTCATTAGAGTTTTTAAATGACATCCAAAATTATTGTTTTCTTGCTATAGTAAAGGGAAAAAGGAATCAACATTGATCATGTCCCTGTGTTATAGACTTTACATATATTATTTTATTTTATCCTTTCATCAGCTCTAGGAATTAGGCTTTTCCCCTGAATTTAGTTGGTGAAATTGGGAGTCAGAATAGCATAGTTGACAAACTAGGACCATTTGTCTTCAAAGTCCATGGTTTTTCTACTCCCCATAATGCAGTCGTGAATGCTATTGAAGTTGTGTCTTTTGGGGAAAACACTTTGGCAGTGTATATAAAGAGCCTTAACCATTTGTGTTCTTTTCTTGATTCAGTAAGTCCTCTTCTAGGAACCTATTGCAAGTGGGGAATATGCTCATAATGGAAAAAGCCTTATGTCCAAAGGTGTTCACTGCAGCATTATTTAGATGAGTGCAAAAATTAGAAGCAGTATAAATGTCCATTAATATATTAAATAAACTGTGAAACATCTACTACATAGGATATATTGTACAGCCACGTACTTAACTGGCCCAGAAGTGCCAGTATTAGTTAGTCATGTCATAGCATGATCTAATGATAGGTGAAAACAATATAAAATTTTACATATGGTATAATTACAGCTATATAAATTAAACATATATGTCAGGGGAAAAATACTACAAGGTAACATATGAAATGCTAACAGTAGCTGTGTTTGGATGTTGGAACTATGGGAGATTTCTGTTTTTCAAATTTTATTTATAATAAGAGACACCTATAAGAAAATAGGTGTAAAAACATGGCCCTGTTGGCTCTCAGAGTCCCCTTCTACCCTGAGATCAGCCTGTGTTCCTAGGACACAGAATAGCCGAGCTTATGTTGTGTTTGGATGGCCAAAGATGGTTGGGTCTGGATGGCTCACAGTTTCAGGCTTTGTCTGAACAATCAGGACCAGATCTTAAAAGCACCCAAGTGGATTTCTTTTCTCATAGGCACTGAAGTGGCAGCAGCACCAGGGATTGCTTCCTCCTGGTATGACCATAGATTTGTTCCGAGGCAAAGCAGCTGTCAAAGATGTGGAAGAAGAAAAGTTTCCTACGCAGCTGAGCAGGCATATTAAGGTAGGATCCTTGGACACTCAGCCAGTCGGTAATCATTTGTTGGGGACTCAGTGTATGCTTGCTTAGCCAGGCCCTGTGCCAGGAGCTTGGGTTGGGGAGCAGAACTCATTCTCCAGCTCTGACAACGTTCATGGTTGCTGCCGGTGATCACTGAGGTCTCCCTGCAGCCAGGCAGTGGCACACCTCAACTGTATTACCGAGTGGACATACATTGGACATCTGGCCCATCATCTGCCCTTGGACTTCCTCCAAGGAATCCTGCATTTGGAAGACTGCTTAGCTCTTTGGTTAAGCCTGGGACTAAGAACCATGAAATTTGTCCTGTTCAACATTTGTGTTTTTGCTTGCTACATGTTAGGCAAAGTACCAGGCATGGATTGTAAAGTGGGCTTGAGTGGTGTTTGAGGAAAATAATTTTATCACCTTGATGGCTGGTTCTTGGTGTTTTTTGTTTTGTTTTTTGACTTTTCTAAGAAAAAGCATAATGAAATAATTGTTGCAGTCCTCAGAATTACAACCATATTTGCTACTTTAGCATCTCCTTTTTTCTTTTTTGCGGTATGCAGGCCTCTCACTGTTGTGGCCTCTCCCGTTGCGGAGCACAGGCTCCGGACGCGCAGGCTAAGTGGCCATGTCTCACGGGCCCAGCCGCTCCGTGGCATGTGAGATCTTCCTGGACCGGGGCATGAACCCGTGTCCCCTGCATTGGCAGGCAGACTCTCAACCACTGCGCCACCAGGGAAGCCCTAGCATCTCCTTTTTATTAGTTTCTTTCTGGGTTTGTGCTCTGATTGAATTTATAGATTTAAAAATAATTCATATTCCTCAAATCTTTGACTTTGGCTTAGTGTTTTGAATTTGTCTTTTCTGGATTATATGTTTTGATTTGCATGTAAAGGTATTTTGGGGCAGCACTTTTATTTACCCTGGTTAAAACCTTGCGACAAATAGAAATCCATTATAATTATCCTGCTGGACTAAGATTTTCTGTTATAAACACTTCCTTTTTTGGCATTTAAAATGAAACTCATAATAGAGCTTTTCTCTGTTCCCATCTGTCTAACGTTCTGTAGTTTTTATCTGTTAATGGAAGCATCTTTGCTGGTAAATGCTCAGGATACATTTCCCAGGCAAACAATCTGTCAGCTCTAATCAGTTCTCCTAGAGTTAGTCAGCCATACATTATCACTTGATTAAATGAAGGTCATGAAAAGAAGCAGTGATAGAAAATTTGTTTAAAAAATAGTGGAGGAAAATAGCCATTTATTTTGAAAAAAGAATTTTTTCCCCCAGATGAAAAAAAAATAGGAACATATGCCATATTTAGTTGAGTGTGAAAGTCATGCCAACAGTGGCTGATTCTGGTAAAACTTTATTGCTTGAGTTAACAGGATTATTTGTTCTAAGTCCCTTGCTAAAATAGTTTTTTTGCTTTTCTTTGGAAATACCAACTTCATTTAAAAAAAAGAAACAACAAAAACAAGAACAAAAACTAGTTTCAGTGGAGAGCCTAGACGCTAAACTGTTCGGAGAAAATATATCTAGCATCTCTTGGTGTCTGGGTACAGAAACACCCCTCCCAAACTCCATGATACAGGCTAGCTATGGCTTTATGCTAGGACAGAGCTCTCAAAAGTTTAAAGTGGGAATTGTTTTAAGGCCACTACATAAAAATGCATCTGTTTCATTGTTTCATTTGAAACAGTTTGGTCAGAAATCACATGTGGAGTGTGCTCGATTTTCTCCAGATGGTCAGTATCTGGTTACTGGGTCTGTTGATGGATTCATTGAAGTATGGAATTTTACGACTGGAAAAATCAGGAAGGTAAAGTATTTTAAATACATTAATTTTTCTAGTGGGAGAATTATCTGTTACTGTTTTTAAATTATCTGTTAGTTTTGCAATTTAAATTTACTTTTTGAATGGGTAATATGTAAATCTGATAAAACATTTTATAAAATAGAACTGTTATTCAGTAAAGAGTCTTGTTCCCCACCTTGTCCCTCAGCCAGTCAGTTCCCTTCCTTCCTTGGTCCACTCAGGGTTACCAGTTTCTTATGTAACTTTTCTGGAATATTCTATGTGTATATGTAAGCAGTTGCTTATTGTTTCCACTCTAACCTTATTGTAGGACTAATTGTGTTTCATTCTGAATGAAGTGGAATATCTTTTTATATGTGAAAAGCCACCAGTATTTCCTATTCTGTGAAGTCTTTTCATGTCCTTTGCCCATTTCTCTTTTGGATTGCTTCTGATTCAATATTTGTGTATATTGCAAAATGATCACCACAGTAAGTCTAGTTAACATCCATCATCACACATAGTTAGAAGCTTTTTTTTTTTCTTGTGATGAGAACTTTTAAGATCTACTCTTTTAGCAACTTTCAAATATACATACAGTATTACTAACTGTAGTCACCATGCTGTACATTACATCCCCATGGCACTTATTTTACAGCTGGAAGTTTGTACCTTTGGACTTCCTTCATTATGTTTCTTTTTATGTTTAATTTTTGATCCATCTGGCATTTGTTTAGGGTGCTAAAATTGGTGTAGACCCAACTTAACTTTTTCCCAAATAGCTACTTGTTGACTAACCCCTGATTTAAAATGTAATCTTGATCATAGAGTACTAAATTCCACTCCATGCTTAGTGGATTTATGAGTGACTTTCACTTTCTACATTGTATATTTCTTTATAATTTACCTTTTTTTTTAACCATGAAGCAGTCTCTTTCTATACTTTAGAAAAAATATATTTCAGCAGAAACTAACCCACCATTGTAAAGCAATTATACTCCAATAAAGATGTAAAAAAAAATATATATATATATGTAGTTCAATATGAACAGTAATAGATGATAAAAGAAAAATAACAAATAAATGGATTAATCAATACATGGTTTTAGGAAAGGTAGCTGACAGTATGGACAAAACATTAATTTCTCATGTCATACCCTAAAAACAAATAAATTCAGATTTATTAAAGATGTACAATATGTACTGTAGGGAAATTTTGCTTAGGATCATAAGCAAAAGATGTAGGCTAATATGTTTGCATTTTTTATAATAGTTACTTGAATTGTGTAAAAATGTTATTCCCAGTATTATCAGTTGTTCATCAGAATAGTGTGCATGACACTATTTGCTTTGCAGATTTAGAGTTGGCATAGTCCAATTATCCCGCTTTTAGTGAGTTTGCAGAGACCTGGGGTAACTGGTGTTTTTGTGTTATTTTGATAACTGCTTATCATTGTTTCCTTTAGGATCTTAAGTACCAGGCCCAGGATAACTTTATGATGATGGATGATGCTGTCCTCTGCATGTGCTTCAGCAGAGATACAGAAATGTTAGCAACTGGTGCCCAAGATGGAAAAATCAAGGTATGAATTAGTGGCATGAACTCTTGTATGTAGACATTTTGAGAGTTCTGTAATGAGTTAGTGTCCTACATAGGTTTTTTGCTTAATAACAGCTACTCTTTATGGAGCATCAGCTTTATGCCAGTGGCTTTAGTTTTTCTTGTTTAATCCTAATAATAACTCTGCCTAGGGAGGTCCAATAATTTAAGGTCACACAGTTGGTAAGTGACAGATCTGGGACTTCAGTCCAGATCTGCTTGTGCCCTTTCTGCTGTGCCACTGTGGCTCACCTTATGGTGTGTTGTGCTTAGGGGATGGGGTGGTCTGCAGGTGATTAGCAGTTGATTAGCTGTGGCTTGTATTTAATTGCTGCTAAAATCCCCTGGGCTAGATAAAATACAGAAATGGTCTCTGCTAAGGGAACTTAGAGTCTGAATTTTTGTTTTAATAATTTAAAAGGAAAGAGGTTTAAGTTTCAAAGGATTCAAGTTATCATTGTACTGTGTGAACCAGACATATCATATTCAGCTAT
The DNA here is from genome assembly GCF_003676395.1 of Aethalodelphis obliquidens. Classification (NCBI taxonomy): domain Eukaryota; kingdom Metazoa; phylum Chordata; class Mammalia; order Artiodactyla; family Delphinidae; genus Aethalodelphis; species Aethalodelphis obliquidens. The sequence goes on from NW_020838008.1 coordinate 1,389,519, forward strand.
TAGCATGCATTTTTAATGCTGTTTTTAGCATATTAGTGAGCACTGCATCTTGCTTGGCTCTGCAGAGTAGAGTGGGACAGTATTTACAGGTTTTCACTATTCTTTTTTTTTTAATAAAGGTATGGAAGATTCAGAGTGGACAGTGTTTAAGGAGATTTGAAAGAGCACACAGTAAAGGTGTCACCTGTCTAAGCTTTTCTAAGGATAGCAGTCAGATCCTTAGTGCCTCATTTGACCAGACAATTAGGTAAGTAAGAATCCCCAGGGGCTTCCCTGGTGGCTCAGTGGTTGAGAGTCCGCCTGCCGATGCAGGGGACACGGGTTCGTGCCCTGGTCCAGGAAGATCCCATATGCCACAGAGCGCCTGGGCCCGTGAGCCATGGCCTCTGAGCCTGCATGTCCGGAGCCTGTGCTTGAGGCCACAACAGTGAGAGGCCCGCGTACTGCAAAAAAAAAAAAAGAATCCCCAAACTGCCCTCACTTGGGTTTAATATGGTGAAGCCTTACAGGGAGGTACTAGTGATTCCTTGTTTTCACCAGGATGCTTTTATATGGAGAGTGAGGGTATGTGAGACCTTATTTCCCCAAAGTACAGCTGACACAGTGCTATTGTGTTGTCCATTTGGGTCTTTACCTAGAAGAGAGATTAGAAAGGGATTATAGCAGTACTTCATATTTCTCAAAGTGTGGTCTATGGACCCACCTGCCTCAGAGTCACCTTAGAGGACATGTGACAAATACAGATTCCTGGGACCCGGCAGAGACCTAGAAATTCGTTGCTGAACAGAAGCTTGTGGTATTATTGGCATATTTTCTTCCAGTCTCTGTGCAAAGCTTTTGTTGTGGTTTTGTTTGATTGTTTGACATAATGAAAATAATACTGCATACATAACTGCATAGCCCTCATTCTTCATTTAATATTTTAACATGAGCTTCTATAATTCATCTAAAATCCTTTCAACAGTTGGTCCCAACCATAATATATAGAATATTAATTGTTCTTTTCATTTGCTTTTATTTGTGATAGAATTCATGGTTTAAAATCTGGAAAAACCCTGAAGGAATTTCGTGGCCATTCCTCCTTCGTTAATGAAGCAACATTTACACAGGATGGGCATTATATTATTAGTGCATCCTCTGATGGCACTGTGAAGGTTAAGTATTTGCTACTGGTTTGTTTTGGGGTGTCTGTTCCACTTTTGCCCTTTGAGGAGTTTTCAGTGGTGATAATGGTGATAATTGTGGTGGTTAAACCTCTTTACTAAGTATTTTAGCCATAATTGAGGTGAGTCTGTGACAGTAGTAATATTCTGTGGTAATTCTTATTGGCCTAGGGACCTCAAATCTCAAACCTACAGACACTATCATGTGTAGGAAAAGAGGAAAGGTGTGGAGTTCTAAACTTAAGTCCACCCCCATTTACAGTGGTGAAATTCTATCTTGCCATAGGTACGGTCCACCGCAACAAGTTCACGAAGAGCTCAGTGGCTAAATAAATAGGCCAGCCTCATCCCACCCCGAGCCTCCACATTGGGGCCTTTCTAATAGCATTTAAAGAGGAGCAACAGGGGCATAGAGTAGAACCAAGTCCTCTCAGATACTTATTTATTGCCTTCAGCTCTCATCTGAAAGTAGTGGCTCTTCGGTACCTTAAGAGATTTAGTTATTTCAACAGAGGGCCTCATTTCCTATAAAAGATGGGAAATCCAAATAGAAAATCACTAGAGATCTTTGAGACACTCCATTTACATTCTAGATCTGCTTTTAAATTGCCTTATGTAAGTGAGTGTTACGTGGCAGAAGACCTAAACATTCTAACACAAATCCCTAACAGTCAGACCACCTTCTGCAGTGGCTTCTTCTGGCTTGGGAATTGAACCAGAAACCTGAAGGTAGGAGATGTACTCTTCCTCAGGATAGGTGGCGAAATACACAGAGCTCTTAGTGCTTTAGTCATGCGGTTTGCCCTCTTTGTGCTATGTATCAATATATGGGCCTCACAACTTGTAAAAATACCATTGGGAGGTGGCTTGTGTAGGTCTCTTTGTTTTGTGGTCTTTTCGTTTAGTTCTGCAATAAGTGGGGTAAAGCATCTCACTGACCTTTTGGACAGAAAACTCTAGAAGTCTTAGAACTCTTGATCCCTGAAATGTTCATTTCTTTTCTAGGCTGCTGGGCTTTGGAGAGGAGATTGGGGTAGATGATACAGTATTTATTAAGAAAATAAATACTGGGACAACTAGTGGGGCAACTATTTCCTCCTCTCTATAGGTATTCATTCAACATCTGTTTTGTGCTGGGTTCCTTTGAAGGCACAGAAGAAACACAACATAGTCCATGCCTTTGAAGTTTTTATACCTCATGAAGTGAGTGCTGTCCAGACGATGCCAGGCAATAGTTGGTCCATCCCTTCTCTAAGCACATTTCAGATTTTAATAACTGTGATGTCTGATTTAACCACTTCAGTTCATAGTAGCTCAGAAGGGCCAGGTGAAAAGCATTAGGGTGGAGAACTATTAGCAGAAGAAATGTTGGACTGGGAGAGGTCACACAAGTGGCCAAGAGTAGCTTCCGCTTCATGGATCCTCATGTGTGTCTGTTAACATTGTGACTTCTGCAGTGGTTCTCAGTACAAGCTGAGAATCACTTGTGGAGCTTTTAAAAAATGCACAGGGACTTCCCTGGTGGTGCAGTGGTTAAGAATCCACCTGACGATGCAGGAGACATGGGTTCGATCCTTGGTCCGGGAAGATCCCACATCCTCGCTCTAGAGTCCACGAGCCACAACTACTGAACTCTCACACCACAACTACTGAAGCCCATGTGCACTAGGGTCCGCCTGCCGCAGCTACTGAAGCCTGCATGCCTAGAGCCCGTGCTCTGCAACAAGAGAAGCCACTGCAATAAGCCACTGCAATCACACCGCGATGAAGAGCAGCCCCTGCTCACAACTAGAGAAAGCCCGCGCACAGCAACGAAGACCCAACGCAGCCACATAATTAATTAATTAAAAACAAAAAAAGATTAAAAAAATTGCACAAACCTACATCCCACTCCAGACCTACCAAGTCTGAATCTCAGGGTCCTGAGCATGTAAATCTAAAAAACCCTCATTTCATTTTGGTGTCCAGAGAAGGGTAGCTTTCTGGTTGTTTATGACAGTAGCAGTGTTGACACATAGCTGATATTAAAGATAGGTAGCTTGTCAGCCAAGGAAAATTTTGTAGGAAAAGATCATAAGTTTTAAAAGGGTTTTATTATTTCACTTTCTGATTTTTATTTTGTTTATACCAGTTAATCAGCAAATGGGGAGCTCTTATGTATATGGCAGTGCTAGGTATTTGGACTGTAAGAAGCTTTTTTTTCTGAGTCAATTTTTTTCTTTTTTAGTAATATAATTTTCAACTGCAAAACATTAGACATTGTTAACCTTCCTCCTCCGCCCCCCAAATGTTTATGCCTTATATTTTTGTGTTGTAGATCTGGAACATGAAGACCACAGAATGTTCAAATACCTTTAAATCCTTGGGCAGCACTGCAGGGACAGACATCACTGTCAACAGCGTGATACTGCTTCCTAAAAACCCAGAGCACTTTGTGGTTTGCAACAGATCAAACACAGTGGTCATCATGAACATGCAGGGACAGGTGAGTGCTCAGAAAGTGCCTTTGCTCAAGCCCTGTGGGCTGTTCCCAAATCAGCGTGTCTTGGTCCTGGCACTTTCAGTAACCAAATATGGGTTCACCACTTGGAAAACCATATACACTATATTTGTTTTTCAGACACATATTTAATATTTTAAATTCTATGTCTACAAAACATCTTTTTGGCACCTCAGTAGTTAATCTACTTTCCCCAGGATGTTTGTATACTGTTCTCTTTTGCATCCTTTGGATAAATGAGACCCTGATCTGTCTTTAAGCCTCCTGCAGAACCTCACTGAAGATTTTGATATAACAATCCCTGTGTGAGTGAGGGAGATACAGTGTATGGATTACCAGCTTGGGACATCTGCTAGCTACTATGTGATCTAAGGTGGAACTCGAATAGGAGAAGGGCAACAGTGTCTTTATGATGTGTATTTATAATCAGAACACCTGCTGGTTCCCAAGGAACCTCACTTTTATAGCACCAGGGACATTAGGAGTATCAAGGTTGAGGTCTCAAGCCCTGGGAATGTGTTGTGATGCTACTGAAACGTTGGGCTGGGCACTTGGGGATCCTGCTGAGCATGGAGAAGACGCAGGGGCTGGTGTATGGAACTCTCTCTCCATTGCTTGAGTCCCTATAAATGATAAATTGGTAGTGACAAACCTATGGTTGAGATGGCTGGTCTGCAGTACCTGTTGGGACACTGCATAATAGCCATAGTTGCCCACTTCCTAGTTTTCTGCTTGGCTTTTTAAAAACTTAAAAAAAGTTCTTGTACACCCTTGACCTGCATCCCCCAATGATAACATCTTACATAAACATTGTACAGTTGTCAAAACCAGGAAATTGACATCGGTACAACACTGTTAGCTCACATACAAACCTTATTTAGATTTTACGTCTTTACATGCATTCATTTTGAGGTGGGACATGAATAGTTCTGTGAAATTTCATCTCGTGTTGATTTATGTAACCACCACGATTAAGATACAGAACTGTTTCATCACTCCCAAAGAAACTCCCTTGTGCTACACTTTTATAGTTAAACCCTTCCCCCACAGCTCTAGCCCCTGGCGGCCACTAATCTGTTTTCCATTATTACAGTTTTTCATTTTGAGAATAGTAATTAAATGGAATCATACAATATGTAGCCTTTTAACCTTTTGAGATTGGTTTCTCTCCATTGATTTATGGTGATCTTAATGGTATGTAAAATAGAGCAAGCAAGGTCTTGGAGACAGTTCCATCATGAATGGAGAGGGCATCTCATTCTGTTAGAAAGAGGAAACTGGGGAGCATGGGTCCACAGAGCACTGAGAACCAGTAGTATGTTGATTTAGGAAACTGTGTATGCTAACGAATTTGCTTCTGGGTAAAATGGCTCAGTAGACTAAAGAGTAGGATTGGTGACTTGGGACAAGTGAATTGTAAATGTCTGTCTGCCACTGACTTAGGATAGCTTATCCTTTGAATATTTCAGGACATGGTGAATGGAACTGGTAACCTAATTATAAATGACAGTAAACCAAAGTACAAAATAACATAAAGATGTCAGTTTAAACTGCTGCAGTAGAACTGTTGCTAATCCAGGTGTTTTATTTTTACCTTGGGCTGTGTTAATGATCTAGATTGTCAGAAGCTTCAGCTCTGGTAAGAGAGAAGGTGGTGACTTTGTTTGCTGTGCCCTCTCTCCCCGTGGTGAATGGATCTACTGTGTAGGGGAGGACTTTGTGCTCTACTGTTTCAGCACAGTCACTGGCAAACTGGAGAGAACTTTGACAGTAAGTATTACTGACTTACGGCCATCTACAGAAATTGTTAATGCTTATGTCTCTCTGAACTCTGAAGTAAACCTTTTCCAGACTGCTATCTGTGTGAACCTTGGTATAAAAAAATGTAAAAATGTTATCACTAAATAAAAAAAAGGCCCATAAGTAATTGTATGGAATTAACTCCTGTATCAGGAAAAGTCATCCTTTATAGTGAGCCTTCAGCTTCACGTGGATAGGATGGGTGTACATAAAGCAGAGAAGGAGGAAGGGAACACGCCTGTCTAGCCAGCTAGATTGGTTAGACCTTATCCAGGGCGATTGGAGAGTGGCAGATATAGCTAGTCCTCTCCGTGTCCTTTCAAAGGCAAGTTACTTGTATATTATCCTATCAGATTATGTTTTTTAAGCAGCTTTGTGTTGTAAGAGGGCTCAATCAGTAACAAGGAATAATTAATGCTAGCTGCTGTAACAAACAATCTTTAAATGTCAGTGGTCTAACACAGTGAAAGTTTCTTACTATGTCACAGTGTGATATAAATTGCATCGTCCTCCTGTCTTTTAGCTGTGCCATTTGGAATATGTGGCCCCTGAGATCTTAGAAGGAGAAAAGATAGTTGAAGGGGTATACTGGATGTTTTAAAGACCCACATCTGGAAGTGGTTTGTTTATATTACTTTGTCATTCTTTTTTGATTAGAATTAGTCACATGCCGCCCACAGCCCAAATGCAGAGGGGTGGTTGGGCAGGGAAAATGAAGTCGTCTGCAGTCGAGGAAAAAGAAATGGTCTGGTGAATGTATAAAAAATTATACACATAGCTCTGTTAGAGAATAACCTCATCTCAAACTGTTCTTGAGTGAACTGTTGGCACGTCTGCCTTGTGAAGCCTCCAGTATAGATCCAAGATGTGAACAAAACAAGATGAGGTGGAAGGTGTCCTCTAGTTGAGGAAAATACTAATAAGTTCACTGAGCTGAAGGAATTGTTTGGTCTCAGCCACTGTCTTGGCTTAATATTTATAAAATGGTGATGACGACTAGGACCCACTGTAGTGCAGGAGTGGTTTGGCTCAAAGTGTTATTTATACATTATGAAGAAAAGTACAGAAAATGTCATCAGCCATGTGATAGCCTCGTTTGAGTTTTTGGTTTGTGTGTTTGGTTAGCACTCTCTGAGGCTGCCTTGGGCTTGATTCCTTTGGTGAGAAGTAGGAGCTTCACTCTTCTTCCCTCCCACTCAGCTCTGGAAGCTTCTTCAGAGTGATTTGTTGGAGACCTGTATACCCTAATCCTGTGCTTTACCTATTCCAGGTTCATGAGAAGGATGTGATTGGTATCGCACATCACCCTCATCAGAACCTGATTGCTACTTACAGTGAAGATGGACTCCTAAAACTCTGGAAACCCTAATTCAACTTTTCTTTTTAAACTAGCTTGAGAGCATGTACTTAAAATGAAGACATATTCATGTGTTGCTTTTTTTTTTTTAGGCCAGCTTTTCTAAGTAAATTGTCTGAATTAGGCACAAGAATAATTTTGTGAAAATTCATGTTTAAGTAGCAGTTACTCTTTTTTATATATTTTCAAGGTATTCGCTTATCCGTTTCTAACTGGGGCAGTCACTCAATGTTTTCAATAGTCTTTTACCTGGAGAGTGAAATACTGATATTTCTAGGGAAAAACTGTACTCCTTTGATTATGTGAAATGCTGATTAAAACGGGCCTCCTGCAGTAAAACTTGTAAATAAGGAACTATCCCAAATTCAGTAGCTGTTTACTGTCCCATCTTTTTTTTTAAAAGATGTTAATAAACTTTACACCTTTCTGGAGGCTTTGTTTTTAAATGTAAATAAGTGCTCATCTAGTTAACATATTTACTTAGAATCAGATGAAGAGGGTGGGACACTACATTATTATTCCTGAATCTTAAGTACAGCCGGAAGTCAGTTCCTGGGTAGGACAGACTGAATGTAAAGTCAGGTGTCACATAGGATCTCTCATTTCACTGCCCTCCCCCAGGCATTCATTTTTCTTAGCAGTGACTTTTCCAGGGAATATGGTCTTCATTTAATGGATAGAACTAGTTGCAGGATACATTATATGAGAATTCAGTTTTGGCATATTTGGAAATGCATATGGGTGTCTCTTTTCTGTTTCAACCAAAGATGTATATGGAATGCCTTTGTTGACGTGTGATGGTACTATGCTAGGTACCATTTCAAGAAAGTGAGCTTGTTTGCTTGTGTGGGCCTTTTATGCCCCCTTTTAATTTTCCCAATTAGTAGGTACAAACAAGTGGGGAAAGTTTTGTATAGTCTTATAAACCTTTGTCCCTTGAAATATAGCCTGATCCTGTATTTGGGATCAGCTAGCTGTTGCCTAGCACATAAAAATGCTTAATATCGGCTGAATAATTCTTAGCAGTACTATGAAATCCATCTTTCCCAGTCATATTCCCAACTGTCTTGCTGCCACAAAACCTGCAGCTTTTTCACAGAATGTCATTTGCTGCCGATTTGAGAGTTGAATAGCGGTGAGTCTATATGAATGTAGTCTGCCATTCCTCCCAGTGAAGAGGCTTTCACTTAAGTAAAAAAAGTTTAAGGTGCAAAGAGCTTATACTAAAATTCCTTAGAAAAATCTTCAAGAAACTGGTTTTGATTTAGCCCATGACCTTGTGAACTGGCAGTTGTGAGATGCACACTTTGTGCCAAGGCTCATGGAGAGCAAGAATCTTTTCAGCACATGTACACTTACTTATTCTAGGAATTTTTAGCAAACAACTCCTCTGCTCCTGCACCTAGTGCTCAGGATGGTTAAAAACACTAGTTTCTGTCACAGGATAGGGGAGAAAAACAAGTTAACAGGATTAATTAACATAGTGCGATAACAGAAAATCTGGAGTTGTTTTTTTGATGATCCAGACCTAATGGGTTAGGAAAGGCTTTCTGGAGTTGACCATAAAAGGACCAACAGGAGCAGAAGGTAAAGGGCTTTGGTGATCCTAGGAGCACTGCAGTGTGCCATAGCTGCAAGGCATGTGCTAGATCTGGGGAGACCAGGCAAAGAGGAGAGGACTGGACTGAGAGCCATGAAGTATATTTTCTTTTTTAATGAAGTAGTGCCTTGGTGTAACAAGTAAACAAAAATGGGGGGAAAAAATGAATTTTCTGCTTTTCCCAGGTCCCCCATGTTTATCAGTCCACGACTTCATTTTGCACAAAGCTAAAAATTGTGTTGTTTAAAAGTGGAAATGAGCTTCCCTTACTCCGCGCCTAGTTTTTTTTCTTTTAGCCCCCATGGCCATCTCCAGTACAAAAGGCAGGGGGAGCCCCTGGGTAAGAGGCGGAGGTGGGAGAAGGGCTGTCTAGCTCCTGGACACCATGGCAACTGCCCAACACTTTCACTCCAGGAGGAGAGGTGGTGGAGGGTGCGCTGCCCAAACTCTGGGGTGGGGTGCGCCCGGTTGGGTGTGGCTGTGCAGCAGGGGAACGTGACAGGCATCCTGGGCCCTTGCCCCCCTTGGTTCTTAAGACAGCTGCTCTGTTGCTGCAGCCCACCTATTTAACTGATACTCCTCTAGCACTTAAAACCCAAAATACATGGCATTAAAGTTAACTCTGTGAGTTGTCCCATCCCCCACTGAGCTGCTGAATGGCTCTGGAAAACACTGAATGACCTGGTATTCCACACCAAAAAAAATTTTTTCTTTTAAATACAAGTCTCAGGTACAACTCAGTGTGTTCTCCACTAGTTATTTTTTAGCTTGTATTACTACCATTAATAACATTTATTAAGCCCTTCCTTACTATGTAAGCAGTGTTATTTAATTCTCAGAACTGCTTTATGAGCTCTAGCCTATTCTGAGTCCTATCACATGAAACAGATTTCAAGATTCCATACCTTGCTCCTGGAGCGCAACTGACTGAGGTGGGATTCTAAAACTCAATTTCTTGACTCTTTGAAAGAGTTTTTCCACATTCTGTTAAGACTTACCAAAACCCTACAAAGGCAGACATGAGTAGAAAGAGCACCGAATTACAAGAATCTGGATTCCAGTCTTTGCTGTCATTTCTTTTACGTGGGCCAAGTCACCTGGTAACTTGTTTGAATGGCAGCTCTCTCAGGTCCTACCCTAGGCCTACAGAATCCAAGTCCAGTGGGGCTCAGCAAGCATGCTCAGATTTGAGAACCAGTAAGTAGACTAGAGGTCATTTTCATCAATTGTAAGGTAGGTGTTTCAATTCTTGTTCTGTTAGTCTCAGAAGGTTGCTGCGATAACCAAATTAAGTGATAAAGGCACAAGACTTCAGAAACCCTTGAAAGAGCATCTTTACTGCTATACCTTGCTACCATTTTTCATTCACTGTGCTTTTAGAGCCTATGCTTCATTTTCCCATAGTACTTCAAAAGAGAGTAAATTACCATAGTGTCTATCTAAGATGGGAAGCAGCCTTGGTCTGAAACAAACTTGCCGTAGTTAAGGGCTGCCATTGTTTGACCCTCCACACCAATTCTAACAATGGCGTTACTGTTCTGGTGATTAATATAACTGTCCCCATGGTGCTGGTGTAGAGCCTTGGCTATATGTAACCATCCTTTTGCTTATGCTACACTCAGTTCAACAACACCAAAATACCCAGAGGGTGAGACTCAAATCATGTTTTAAAGCTTCCGAGGTAACTTCAGTTGTAGCCAAGGTTGAGAGGCAGTACTATATGGAGAAAAAATGTGATGCTAATTTCACAAGGGAAGATCTGCCACCGTGTTCCACTAGGACCCTCATGGACATAATCAGCTTCTATTTTTATTCCCTCCAAGTATGAACAGACAGGGGAGGCATCACAAAGAAAGCATTAGTGCTGGGGTGATGGAACTACACACTTCCACGGATGCACTTGTATTTTTGTGATGACCTTGGCCATAGTTCTAACAAGAATTTTTTTTTTAATACAGAATACAAACTTGTCAGTTTCTGCCTCTCCAGGTTGTAACTATTTTCATCTTCTAAAGGATTTTTTTTTTTTTTACTGTGGTGAAACAAAAGTAAAGCTTACTCTCAACCATTTAAGTATACAATTTAGTAGCATTAATTATATTAACTCTTGTGCAACCATCACTTTCAAAACTTTCATCACCCCAAACAGAAACAATTAAGCACGCACTAACTTACCGTTCCTCTTCCTCCCAGCCCTTGGTAATCTGTGCCTCTATGAATTTGCCTAAATATTTCATATAAATGAAGTCCTTTTCTGTCATACATACATATAACACATTTTGTTTATCCATCTGTTAAGACACATGGCTTGTTTCCTCTTCTGGTATTGTGAATAATGATACCATAAACATTGGCACACAATGTTCCTGAGTCAAGGAATGGAACTACTGGGTCATATGGTGAATTCCATGTTTTTGAGGAGCTGCTTACAGAAACTGCACCGTTTTACATTTTCACCAACAAGGTACAGGGTTCTAGTTTCTCCATATTCTCATTTCCATTTGGGATTAGATTTTGGACTACTAGGTGTGAAGTTTTGTATCTCACTGTGATTTTCATTTTATTTTCCTCATGACTAATAATATTGAAAACCTCATGTAAGGATTTTTGTAATTTTTAAAATGTCTGAAAGTATTCTTAAATGTGTTACAAGTTTATTGTAGAATTTAGACTCTCAATATAAATCCAGTGAAAACTAAAATTTGTTGAACCATTATGTTCAGTATTTTGATTTGTTTTCCTTTCCTGGACACCTGCTTCACTATCCAAATATGACGGTAGCTGTCTGGCCACAAATTTAAAAAGAACCCAAGAATGATGTGGAGAGACTATCAATTAAAACTGTCACTATGACAAGAAACCTGAAGGTTTGGGAAATGATGCACTTTACACCAAGTTTCAGTCTCTTCTTTTTAACTCAAGTGTTCTGAGGGGAACTTAAGCTGTGGGTTACTTCCAGGTTAGAAATGTTTTAAGCCTCCTGATTACAATGAGATACAGAATCTGAGCAGAATTAAACAGTAAGCTCTCACATTCTCACTTCAGCGTTTGCAAAGATTTTAAAGCCCCCTTCTTTTGCTCATTACTCACCCCTGAACTTTCAGTCCCCACCCTTGTTTAATATTAAACATTTAACTATGGTTAAATAGTATTTTTTGGTATTACTCACTTTAGTTAAATGAAAAATTATGTATCTTAATTAGTGAAAAGCCAATACTTCAACCTGGGAAAAAAAAGCCTGTGGTGACACATTGGACATGCTTTTGAATCAGTATATTAAGGAGACATTCATACATTTCAAGAATTGCTTAAATTCTGATATCCAGATTTAAGCTTGTGAACATATGACTTTAAACATACAATTAAAGCTATTCATAATTTGCTATTCTACTAACATTAAATTACAGTTACTTTGGAGCATAAGTTAAATGGTTTAAAGTAAGCCTGTAACACACCTGCAAAACACCTTCCTAACTCATACATGCAAAGTACTTCTCATCACTCTAACTTCTAAGTTACCCTGCTCCAGAAGTGACTACTCTAAACTAAGGCTTACTGTGGTCCAAAGAGAAGGAAGAAAAAAAAAAAGTAACCAGGACCAATAGCTAGATATATTAAAAAAAGATGGCACAGCAGAAGGGAATGCAATCCTACAAGCGCAAGCCCTCAAGAAGCAGCATGTTATATGATAAACCCCTTCTTTAGAAAGGTGTCATTTCTATCACTGATACCACAGGCTAAATTATATAGCATGCCATCTTCAAGTAACAGTTGAGGCAATAGAATAAATGCAGAGGCATCACAATGAATCCCACTTAATACCACTATACAGACCAACACTTCTCTACAAATTCGTCTGACTGCCAGTTAAATACAATTTTAACTTCATAGCTTAACAATTAAGGGTCATACACTGAAGCCAATACATATACCTGGCATTTCAGTCTAAGCTATTCCATGTACATAGCTGAAATCAATTACAAAGTATGGCCTAACAACTGCTAGGGGAAATTTTTTAAAGTAGTTTTTACAAGTATTAAACTTATCTTGCACACTGAAGTCATCATACATACAGGGCAAAGTCAGAGCTTTTATATTCGAGTTTATTCTTCATTTAACTTTTAAAACACTACTATAATTGATTATTAAAACAAACAATAGCAAGTAGTGAGCATGTTATGATTATAGTCCTTCACTCAATCACTACTGCAAATAAAATGCCAGCAGTGAGTGTTATTCACTGGCCCCATTAGGAGGTCTGACACTGAACACCACCCCGAGGATGATGTTCATCATCCTCATATGCTTCTCCATTGTAATGGCGCCGTCTTTCCTGATTTGGATCAAAGTCCACTAGTTCTACCTGGTCCATTTCATCAGTCTCTTCTACTTCCTTCCTCTCAGGTAGGAGTTTTTCCAGCAAAGAGAGTTTATCCGGGGAGAGAAAGCCATTCTCAGGAAAGTTTACCTATAATAAGAAATTTCTACTTTTAAGTTTAAATGACACTTCATCCTTAGCTCCTTAGACAAATACCATTGACCCATTTTCCCCAGAAAAAAAACATGAAACCACACAATCTTTTGGTAAATCTGCCAATCCCAGGTTAGAACACATGTTCTAAGAAGGCATATATCATCTACTATTCTGAACTAGAGTTCAAGGTAAGGTCTTAAAAAAAAGATCCTAATAAAACTACACTGTAATGATCACTTCTATTCAGCAAATACATTTTTTAATAGGAGAACCCATCCTAAAACACATTCTCATTCCTTCTAATGGATAATTTAAACAAAGCTATTGTTACTCAAAGACAGTCCCACCCAAAGATGTTTTTAATAAATGTTAAATTTGTGGGTCTGAGGCTACTCAAATTTAAGATTGAGGGAAATGGTTGGGTTACTTTAAGAACCAGAGCATTGCAGTATTTTGCCAAAAATCCACACCAGCTATCATGCTTCTGTTGAACTTTAAGATTCCAGTTATAGCCTTTCATTAGTAAATTACCCACCTGCCACCACCCCCCATCTTTAAATAGCCGATAATGATGCAAACAAACCAATACCAACTTGTTAACAAAAAATGTTCAACATAACAAGAGTAACATTAGATCTAGACAAGGGAGAATATAAACTTGGCTTCTGGCCATTCAGAAACTTAACTGCTACTGGATTTTAATAAACTAATCATTCTCTAACATTTCTACAGTACTGTATAGCTTACCTTAAATTCAATGATTAGGCGACCCTTTTCATATGGTCTACGATAAATTGGCATGCCTTCATTTAGCACACACTTGATATCTCCATGCTTGACAATCTGACCTAAAAACATTGAAGCCAAATTCCTTAAATACAATCACACTTTTACGAGGCAGCGAAAATAAAGAACAGAGCAATGTCCTAGCTCATTGATAGAGGTAAATTTATATGAAATGATGCTGATACCTTTCATTTATAGGTTTTCTAGGGGCTTACAAGAGAGCCAAGAACGCATGATTTCAGCTCAAGGACAGACAAGTACCGAGCAACTTAAATGCCACTTTCCTCCGTGGCTGTACTAGCTACGAGCAGACAATGAAAACACTGGAATAGAAACAGACGCTTATCTAGTTACTGTACCTGGATGAGAAGTGATGACTATGGTTCGGTTGTCAAGAGTAGATATTGGCTTTTGGAAGCCACACAATGCCTCAACCAGCTGTATGTCCATACACATGAAAAGGTCTTCTCCTCGTCTGTACAATGTAAGTATGGCATATACTTAGATCTTCAAACCAGCAATGATTACAACTACCAAAGTAGGCAATTCTGTTCTCTTAAAAACAAATGGTATCTTTCAAAAGATGCCCTTTCTTCCCCATTCTTTTTTGTTTGTTTCCTTTGATAGGTACGAAGTGGATTTATTTAGAGAGAAACATACTCCAGAGTGTGGGCCATCTCAGAAGGTGAGGAAGGCCTCTTCCCCATTCTTAAGAGCTGAGAACTGGGTACAGCAAACATATGGAAACTGCCAGCACAGTTTCCAGGACAAGGCTTCCCTCCACACACTCTAGGCAGTGGAACAAACCTCAGGCTGGGTCCTGGATAAGTTAGGGTCTGTGAAATTAAATAAAAGGCATATGGCCAATTTCAAGGGGAAGTAATTTATTGATGTACATGAATTAAGTAATATAGTGCCTGGCACAGTATGAACACTATTTTTATGTTTAATAACAACCCACTTCTTCCTCCTCATGCTTACTTTCTTTTCCAATTCATATTAATGACATCTTTTCATCAGGCAGAATACTCTCCAGAAATACTCTTGTTGAGGATTCACCTCAAATGATAGCATCAAAATTCTGAGCTCGATAGCATTTCCCATTGTTCTTGAGACACTATTAATCTAAAACCTGTTCCTTGAGATGTCATTCCCAACAGACTTACTGGAACCCTACTCCAGTCTAATGTTTTAAAATTACCCATTGATACATTATTTAACACTGTTAACTTTCTTGTGCGTCACTATAAATTTATCATAAACACAAGATTATTTCCTAATAGACGTGAATTAATATATTACAGCTTCTTACACAGATGATTCTAGACTTTTATTTAAAATTAAAAGCAACCCAACTTACCATGAACTCAGGATTGAAGAAACTGGTGAAAGCTTTAGGGTACTTATTTCAAAACCAACTGCTTATAAAAAAAAAACTGGAGGCAAAGTTTTGTCTAGGGATGTTTCCCCTACTCTATCTATTTATACTTATATAACACATCTCCTAACTGAAGTATATCCTTCAAAATCCAAATTAGGCAACAATTTACCTACATTTAGACCAAAAAACCCAATCATTTTTGTCTTTAGCTTCTTCTAAGATTGAAACAATGATTAACAATCATTTATAGAAGACATATATAGTCTAACTTTTCTGCTATACTTTTCTAGGTTATTTCTAGGAAATGTATTCTACAAGTAATGAAAAAGCTCACTTATATTTGAGGAAAAAAAAACAAACCCAAATATGCAAGATGTCGGTTTGAGTATTTGATAAAAATTTTTACCGAGTAAAAACAGCATGGTCCTTCTGATCTAAAACGATGATAATATCTCCTGGCTCCAGTCCTGGTTCTTGGTCTCCTTCACCATGGAATGTTATCTTCTGGCCATCTTTCATGCCTAAAAACAAAAGGCTAATTTTATACTCTTAACATCTAAGTAAGGTCAGAATCTCTACTGAAACACAAATGCATGTTTGTGCATGAAAAAAATGTTCAAGTCTTTGCGGATGCTAAAGTTTTACAGAATTTACCAAAAACGCCCACATGCTTATTAGATCAGTCCAATTTCTTACTGAAGAAAGCTATCATAGTGGAGAACACAGATTCTAGAGGCAAACAAGTCAGGCTTCGAATCTCAGAGCTGCTATTTACTACTAGGCCAGATTACCCTAGGGAAGCAAATTGCATAACCTTCCTAAGCATCAACTTTCCCACAGAGACCTATGTCCTCCACCAGGGCTCTTGTGGGGGACTAAAGAAAAAGGTCTATGCTGGCACCAAATCAGTGACTGGCAAACATTATAACCATAAATGTTTTTAACTATTTCATCACTTTAAAAAAAACTTAAGTCAAATCATTTCTATTAAGTCTAACAGAAGCATAAGTCAGATTTTCTTCCATTGTATTAGCAGTAATATAAAATCTAAAAATTTAAAAAATATGTAATATTTATATTGAATGATTTTAGTCTTTTTTTTTTTTTTAAAGAGGATAATTATAGTTGGGTACTTTTAGACCATGTGGTTATCAGTGTCAAAAATAAAGAAGTTTTTCCAATAGGCAAATGCTTTAAAAAAATTATTATTTTTGGCTGCTTTGGGCCTTTGTTGCTGTGCAGGCTTTCTCTAGTTGTGGCAAGCAGGGGCCACTCTTTGTTGCGGTGTGCAGGCTTCTCTTGTTGCGAAGCACGGGCTCTAGGGGCACAGGCTTCAGTAGTTGCAGCATGCAGGCTCAGTAGTTGTGGCTCGTGGGCTCTAGAGTGCAGGCTCAGCAGTTGTGGTGTATGGGCCTAGTTACTCCGCAGCAGGTGGTATCTTCCTGGACCAGGGCTTAAACCCGTGTCCCCTGCATTGGCAGGCGGATTCTTAACCACTGCGCCACCAGGGAAGTCCATCCAACAGGCAAACGCTTCTTAAAGGCCAACACTTTTACTGAGATTTCTTCCCTCTGGCCCATACACCTTAGTTCAGTAAGGGCTTACTTAAGCCAACTAACACCTCTTTAAACAGAACTCATGTGTTTGCAGATGATTTCTCTACAGCAGTAGTGCCAGATTTCCTGAACCAATGATCACTGAGGTCACCCAACAAGAGCAACTTTGTCTCACTTTCTATTACGGAAGTATTAAACTTACATAAAGTAGCCAACAGTACAAGAAGTCCCTATATATCCATCAATATAGATCCAGTAATTACCAGGTCATGACTACTATTTCATGTATTACACACCTCCATCCACATTCCCTGCATATATTTCAATTAAAATCCAGACACACCAATTAACCCAAATACTTCAATATATACCTCTAAAAAGAGAAGGACTTAAACCAAAATATCAGTATTACACATTGACAAAAGTAAACATTTTTTAAAAATTTATTTATTTTATTTATTTTTGGCCGCATTGGGTCTTTGTTGCTGTGCGCGGGCTTTCTCTAGTTGTGGCGCACGGGCTCTCATTGCGTGGCTTCTCTTGTTGCGGAGCACGGGTTCAAGGCAATTGGGCTTCAGTAGTTGTGGCTTGAAGGCTGTAGAGCACAGTCTCAGTAGTCGTGGCACACGAGCTTAGCTGCTCCGTGGCATGTGGGATCTTCCGGGACCAGGGCTCAAACCTGTGCCCCTTGCATTGGCAGGCTGATTTTTAATCACTGTGCCACCAGGGAAGCCCAACAATCTGTCTTTAATCATTCACAAGGCAAAGTAACTATCTCACTACACTAGTGAAGCAATTAAATTCAGCTAAGTTTTGCTGGTTGTTCCATTAATGTTAAGAGTATGGGCAGGGACTTCCCTGGAGGTCCAGTGGTTAAAACCCCACGCTTACACTGCATGGGGCACGGGTTCAATCCCTGGTTGGGGAACTAAGATCCCATAGGCTGCAGTGTGGCCAAAAAAACGGACAAGTGCAGCATTCATAAATGGCTTCACTTACTACTAATGCCCTCCTGAGTACATACTGTTGGTAACAAGTGGGGAATCTTACCAGAGAGAAATTCAAACCCTACTCAACAGGGACCAATTAAGGGGAAAGAATGGAGGGAGGAGAGGTACCATGATTCACATGGGTGAATACTATTTCAGGAGCTTAAGTTAATGTAGATGTATATTTTCTAATAACAGTTTCATTTTAAAACAGCAAAGTCTGAAAGAGCCAACCATGCTGATTATTTCAGAGTAAGCAGCACCATTTATTCTGGGGCTATACACATTTCTAAAATTTCTACAATGAGTTTGTACTGCTGTAATACATTTTAAAGCATTTTTAAATAAACTGAAAAAATTAAGGAACTGGCAAAATAAAGTAAATCCTAATAATATTTAAAGGAAATTTTAAGTTATAACCCAAGAGGCAGAAACTGACATGTTTACATAATCTGTAAAAACTATTAGAAAGTAACATTCATAGTCTAAGTTCTTACAAATAAGTTAATCAAAATATACCTATTCCTTACTCCAACAGTAGTTTTAAACAACTATAAAATGTAACGTTAATATAATTTGCAATAGCACTCAAGAATTGAAAATAGAAAGTGGCTCAGAACTCACCTTTGTCAATATGAACTTCTAGAATTTTCTTCTCTCGAACTATCTTCCTTCCATTGCAGCTTTTACATCTATCTTTAGGACTGATCCGCTCCCCATGGCCCTGGCACTCCATGCAGACAGACTGAATTTGCTGAACCATTCCAGGTCCTATCTGATGAATTCTTATTTGCATTCCAGTACCTCGGCAATTGGGACAGCACTCTACTGCTCCTTTCTTACCACCTCGGCCTAAATAGTTCAAAAAGAAATTATGTTTGAATTTAGTACTGGACATGGTGACGAACGTTTTAATGAGACAGTTCCTAAACACTCCACTTCATTAATATTTTCAAGGTCTGATGGAATGCCGCTGTAAGAATCTACAATTCAGCCTTTTTATTTGATAAAATATCGCCACAATCAGCTTATCTATAAACATATTGACTGCTATTTTCCCAAGGAGTCATTTCAGAATTCTGGATTTTAAACATGTGCTCCCAAAGCACAATTCATTCATTCACTCATTCATGGCTGAGTTGGGTCTTTGTTGCGGTGCGCGGGCTCCTCATTGCAGTGGCTTCTCTTGTTGCGGAGCACAGGCTCTAGGCGCGCGGGCTTCAGTAGCTGCAGCTCGTGGGCTCAGTAGTTGTGGCGCATGGGCTTAGTTGCTCCGTGGCATGTGGGATCTTCCCGGACCAGGGCTCGAACCCATGTCCCCTGCATTGGCAGGTGGATTCTTAACCACTGTGCCACCAGGGAAGCCCCCAAAGCACAATTCTTAAAAGGCTACTTTAACTGTGAGATGAGAACATTTTAGAGTTTATTCTCTTTAGAAAATACCGTATTTCCAACAAATAACTTGTATTTATTAGAAAAACACCTTAGAGATTCATAGCCAATAATTTGACAGCTGCTGATACCCCAAAAGAGAATACTGTCAAATCATATTACAGATTATGAAGCCACTGGAATGCCTCTGAAGTTCTAGAGCGGATAGGAAAGACTCATCTCTGAACAGTACTGAGAAAAACAGACACCAAATTAGATCAGTCCCACCTGCATTCAAAATAAATACATAAAAGTGCTGATAATTTGCTAATATTTCTCTAGGAGGTGGATTCAGGTGGTTTTCGTACTTGCACTCTTCAGAATTAGGTAGTGCAATATGTCAGTTTTATATATCCAGAACGGCTTCAGTTCCATTTTCAATTATATTATGAATGTTAAGACATACCTTCACATTTGTCACAAATCACATTCTTTTGCAGAGCTAGTTTTCTTGTTGCACCATTATATAAATCTTCTAAGGTTACTGTGAGTTGATGCACGACATTTTTACCTAGAAAAAAACATTGCACATTAAAAATCTAAGATGCTGAATCTTGTGTTCTACACTATAAAAACGGTAAAGGATAATGAAAGATGAGCCCTACAAGGGTACACACATAATCCTCTAACTGTGGTGTAATTTCAAATAAGAAACATCCAGTGAGAGTTAAGCAATTTGTATAAGGACGTAGTTACGGCCATCCTACATTTTACGGCAATCAAAAATGTTAACTGCAAAAATCACTTGAGAAAACTCATGTTATTTAAATAGACACATTTCACAGTAAATTAACCCAAACTGCTTTTCTGTCCTAATATATTCTTTGAATCGTTCACTTATTATATTGAGTAACATGACCAATTACATCATCCAAAAATTCTTCAGCACACTAAATTCCAAAAACTAATCAAGTTTGCCCAGGGAACCTGACATATTTATTCAGCACTAACTGTTTAAAGGCTAGATTTCTCGGACTTCCCTGGTGACACAGTGGTTAAGAATCCGTCCACCAATGCAGGGGACACAGGTTCGAGCCCTGGTCCAGGAAGATCCCACATGCCGTGGAGTGACTAAGCCCGTGGGCCACAACTACTGAGCCTGCGCTCTAGAGCCCGTGAGCCACAACTACTGAGCCCGCACACCACAACAAGAGAAGCCACCACAATGAGAAGGCCGCACACCACAACGATGAGTAGCCCTCACTCACTGCAACTAGAGAAAGCCTGCACGCACAGCAACAAAGATCCAACACAGCCTCCCCCCCAAAAAAGGCTAGATTTCTCATCCTTTACCATAGTGCTGTCCAACAGAACTTTCTACAGTGATGGAGATGTTTTGTGTCTTGTGCTAGCCAACACAACAGCCAGCAGTCACACATGGCTATCGAGCATAAAATTATGGCTACTGCAGACTAAGTAACTAAATTTTTATTTTTCTTTGCAGTAATCTAAATTTGATGTGGCCAGTGGCTACAAAAGAGTGACCTATTTCATCTAGCTAGGAATGGGAAGTGGAAGGTGGGGATCATCTAAGAACAGAGGTTACAGAAATGTAGTCACCTGCCGATAGGTAATAAGTTCCTAGCTAGTGATTCTCCCAGGACTTTATCTACCATGAAATACTGCCTTACGCTTAAGTGAAAGAAGCTCTTGAACTTCCTATCTGCAGAACATGTCTAATGAACATTTTTAGTTACCAATCAAGTGTGAAGCACCCTCAACTATAACCTGTTTCTAGATCCACTTTTCTGTTCTGCATCACTAATACTGTTCCATGTAATTGGTTCTGGAACGCTGAAAACTGCCCTTCTTACTTTAGCCTTATAGAGTTTACAGTATAGGGAAGAAATAAAGCTTCTAAAATTTAAGCAAATATTTTCCAATATCACACTAAAAAAATGGCCTTGCTTTGATCTAAGCCACACAGTAGAGTTTGCCAACCAACTGACCTTGACTGAAAATTGTTTTAAGGTAAATTTCTTAAAAATAAATAAAATACACCCCCCTCTCCTTTTAAGAAAATCTGAATAAACAATTTCCAGTCCTTCTGAATCCAAAAAAGCTCAAAGAAAATTTAGTGGTTTGCCCATTCCTTCTAGAATGGGCTCTACCCATTAGTCCTTGTTTATATGAACTACACTGGGAACAAAGTAAGATAAACTCTGACCAGAACACTGTACTTCTACGAGCAGTATTTCCACAGCCCAGAAAACCACATTTCTATTAAATGTTAAGGGCACATATTTTGATATAATAAAACTGAAACAAGATTAAACAGATAGCATGCTATTTGGAGGCAATGAACCTGTGTTCCAATCAAGACTCTGATGCATAGCAATATATGACCTTGACAAAAATTTACCATTCTGAACTGTAATTCACTTTCGCCTGTGTAAGGCCACTGTACCTCCCATTGAGGCTGAGGGGTGGGGGTGTGCAGATTGAGAATAAAATAAAATCTGTGAAAAGGGTTTTGAAAATTATGCTCCTATACTTCATTCCTTTAATGCTTGATAACATCACAGAAATCCTATGTACCCCAAGTGCTTTAGAAGCACTCACTTGTTAGCACTCGATTGGCTTAGCTATTTTTAGTCTCATCAAATCTCATTCTTAAACTCTTACCATAAATCAGTTTACAACATTATGCTAACAAGTAAACAAGCATTTAGTAGGTGAATTCTCAAGAATTTACTTTGACCAACGGCTAATTTTAATTTGCCACATGTGAACTGTCATTCTTACCTCTCCTTTCTCTCTGCATCCTGCCTCCTCCTCCAAAAAACATATCGAAGATGTCCATGGGGGAGCCAAAACCGCCACCTGCTCCACCTTCTTTAATTGCCTGCTCTCCTCCTTTGTCATATAATTCCCTTTTCTTTGCATCAGAGAGCACTTCATAAGCTTGAGAAATCTGTTTAAACTGTTTCAGAAAAGGGGGGATAAATTTCACTCAAAAAACTCAACTGTTACAAAGCACAGCCACTACATTAGACATACTCAATTTCATGTTGTAATGGAAATACCGTACACCTGGCAAGAACTATTCAGCTATGTTATGAGTGTACTACTTGCCTTCTCTCCTTCATTTGGATTCTTATCAGGGTGGTACTTCAAGGCCAGTTTCCTGTAAGCCTTTTTCAATTCTTCTTGGGTGGCATTGGGTTTGACCCCCAAAACATCATAATAAGTGGTTTCTTTCACCATTTCCTACAGTCTAAAATAAGAAAGTTCAATTTTAGCCGACTTTCAACTGGTAGTTTTAATTAATAAAATTTAGGCATAGAAATCTGTTCTCTGAGAAACCTGATTGTAAGAACACCACCTTCCCTAAATTTCACAGAGAAGGTAACAATTCCTTTGGTAATTTAGTTATCAATTCTAAGACTAAATATAAGTTAATAATTATCAGGGGATAATTCAAAAGCCTCCTATAGCAGCTGGTTCCCACTCTCCCACCTGAAAGCTCCCATAATAACGCGACTATTGTCTGGATTTTTCCTGTTTCCCTTCCCAACCAGCGACAGAGGGCAGTAAAGAAGAGGAGCACTAAGAGGTTCAATCCACTACCATTATTCTTAGTAAATCTGATAAATCATACACTTCCTATAAAAGACATCTGGGCACAAGGCGGGGAGGCAGTGTTTTATGAAACTAAGAACACCAGCTCCAGAAAGCAAGCTCCCCTCCCCCTCAATCCTGAGGCTGTTTCTCAGTCACAGGACGTACAGCTCCTCTGCTTCAACCGCCGAACCTCTTTCGCCCCCACAAGCCAGCGTAGTTTACACGCTGTTAGGTTTTGCCCTGCACTCAATGCCGACCGTTAGGGGTTCCTTCCTTTCCCCTCCCACCCAAGATGAAAGGGGTGGGAGAAGCCCAGCACCCAACAAAGCGAAGGAGGAGAGACCCGAGAAGCGAACGCCGCAGCCTCCGCCCGGCTCCTCCCGCAGCCCCTCGCCCCCCTAGCTCCTTCTGCGCGTGCGCAAAGGGTCGCCCCCCACCCCCCAGCCCGCCCGCCAGCGAGCGCGGACGGAGGAAAAGACTGAGGCGGCAGGTCCTCGGAGAACCCTGGCTAGATAGATAGGGCATGGAGAAAGCTCCAGGAAGGGTCTCGGGCCCACTCGCTGCGCGCCGGCGAGGGTTGCCGGGGTACCCCCACCAGCCCTCCAGAAGGAGAATCGTGGGTACAGGAATCGACAACCCTCCCGCCCACGCGGAGCCAACCGCCTCACGACCGCGGCTCCATCTGGCTTCCCGGCGCAGCCAACAGTGCCGGCCTTGGGACGAGGTGAAGCCCGAAGGCTGAAGCTCACCGGTGAGAGGGCCGATGCCGGTATGGGGGAGCGGGAAGGAGCGCGTTGCCGTGCGCAGCTCGGGCAGCCGCCGCTCCTCCACCTTTTCACCGAGCGTTCTGGAAAGTTCCGCCTGGAGCGCCGCAGCCGTTGTCTTTTGTAGCCGAGCGCAGGCGCGTCACCCACCGGAAGTCCCGCCCTTCCCGCCGCTGCCACCGCCCGCGGTTGCCTGGGCAACGGTGCGGGGGCGCTCGGGCTGGGAGGGGCTGTGCGCAATCCTTGGTCTGGCGTTTGTGGAACTTTCTGGAGCCCTATCCTCCACCCAGCGAGTCCGAGAGTGCAGAAGTCTCGAGCGGGAACTGGGATTACCTAAGAGCGCTGCGATTTTGGGTCGGCAAGGGATTCCCAAATCTGTGGGGCCGCCGCCGCTTGCGGCAGCGCGGAAGACTCGAGAACTGGGCCCGGGCAGGGCCTGTGCGCTGAACAGGAACCTCTCAGAACAAAGCTTTTTGCCGCACCTCTTCCCCCGTCGGCGCCTGGTTCACCTCTTTTGGCGTCTCTAACCGGCTTAGTTTTTTAGACTTGAGATTCTGGGAAGCCGCCGAGTGCGAAATGCTGAGCAAGACGGGCCTGGGCCTCAGAGCAATCACCCATGCGGTCTAAGGCCTCGCAATTCACCAAACTGCGAAGTTGGAAGAGCTCTTAGTGCAAGTCCAGACCCGTATACACACGTTATTTGCTTTGGGCCTTGCCATACGTCGGGCTCAGGCAGTGCTCAATGGGGAAACGTTTGCATTACCGTGGTGCAAACCGTGGGCCAGTAGTCTCTCTGGCCAGGCGTTCACCGGGTTTGGCTAGCGGGGGACACAGTAACACCAAGAGTGGCTAACTGGCAAATAGTTTTAATTATTTGACCTAACGTGTAAGTCCTACTAGTCTGTGGATCTGGATCTAGAGTCTGCAGAATGAGTCCTTCAGGCTTTCAAATGTTGAGTTCAGGACATAATGGAAGATGGGGTCTGTCTTCCTTATTCAATAACAAAACAAACACAGGAGGACCTAGCACCAAGGAAGATGGACATGCAAAGCTGAAAAAGCCTGGTTCACTCAGACTTTAGTAGGGAGACAGGCAAGCCAAAGAACTGTAGGGGAACCCTATTAATCTGATGAAACAGGGAAAGCTTCTCTGGGAAAGTGGCAGTTGAGCTGAGTTGTGAAGAAAGAAGAGTATTCCCAGCAAGGACAAAGTGCAAGGGAAGGCTATGATTAAGGTGTGAAAGAATATGTTTTTAGGAAATTGCAGGTACTTGAATATAGCCAGAGCTGAAAGCTGGAGTGACGGAAGGTGAGGCTTCAGAACTAGTTGGCAAACACCTGTTGGTGTATGTTACTAAAATAAGAATTTTGAACTTTACCCTGGAGGCATCCCATACTTATCAGTTCAGCCTTATCTCTTTAAATTGTAGCTTTGTGCATTTTCCCAAATGCAGTTTTTCACCTGTTCGTGCTTGTGGTACGGCTGAGAAACACCTAACTTTTTTTTTTTTTTAATTTTATTTATGTATTTTTGCTGCGTCGGGTCTTCATTGCTGCACGCAGGCTTTCTTTACTTGTGGTGAGCAGGAGCTGCTCACTGCGGTGGTTTGTTGCGGAGCCCGGGCTCTAGGCATGCAGGCTTCAGTAGTTGTGGCTCGTGGGCTCTAGAACGCAGGCTCAGTAGTTGTGGTGCACCGGCTTAGTTGATCCATGGCATGTGGGGTCTTCCTGGACTCGGGGCTCGAAACTGTGTCTCCTGAGTTGGCAGGTGAATTCTTAACCACTGTGCCACTAGGGAAGTCCACACCTAATGTTTCTAATCTTAGATGTTACCTTCTCAATTATCACCTCAGGTGTAAAGGGTTTTGTTTTGTTTTCTTAATCTTCAGTCACTAAAACTCCAATGCTGCCAGGCAGCGAGCTAGGGCTTGATAATATAAAAATCACGGAAGTCGTTTTCCTTGCTGTCAAGGATAAATGTTGACAAAAGAGTATTGGGGTGCCAAGTAGGGGGAACCTTGCACCATCCAGATGAGTATCCCAGGCGGAGAGACCAACAGTTGTGAAAACATGAACAATTAAAAGAGAACAGTAAACAAACAGCTAATAAATATCGTCCATGTGTTATGTAGGCTTTGAAGTCCTCAAGTCCCTACTTTAGTGTAACGTGAACTGTGCGTTTGTGAGTCTAACATTGGTTAAGCATGTGAAATAAGCATCAGTATGGTGTATATCAAATCACTTCAACGGAGAGTTTCCACAATAAATATTACCATGGCTAGTGTTTCTCAAGTATTACCATATTTAGTGTTTCTTTTTACCTGAGGAACCCAACTGAAATTCCCACACGTTTTAGAAAGGTGAAAGTGTGATACAAACATGAAGATACCGTCTTGAGACTGAAACATTAAGACTATGAAATATGATATTGAAAATACTTTTAAAATCTGCAAGCTCTTTAAGCTTAATTCCTTTTTTCCAGTTATATATATATATTTCAGATTATTTTCGAGTATAGATTATTACAAGTTAATTCTTTATTAAGAATAAAATAAAGGGCATAAAATTTGGTTAAAAAAGAAAACTATGTACTCATTTGCTTGTATATGCGTAGAATATTTCAGAAAGATACCCCAAAACTAGTAATATGGTTGCCTGTGGAGAGAGCTAGCTGCTGGGGGGAGGCAGATGGGAGGAAGAAATTTCACGATATACCTGTTTGTAATTTTGGAATATTTAATCCATTTGAATGCAGTACTTATTTAAAAAACTTAAAAATGTATAAAATTCCCTCCTCCCAATTCAAGCTTTGAACTAGTATCATCACTCCAGAAGCAAGTTAGGTGATTTTTAGTTGCCTTAAAAAACATCATTACGGGGCTTCCCTGGTGGCGCAGTGGTTGAGTGTCCGCCTGCCGATGCAGGGGACACGGGTTCGTGCCCCGGTTGGGGAGGATCCCACATGCCGCGGAGCGGCTGGTCCCGTGGGCCATGGCCGCTGAGCCTGCGCGTCCGGAGCCTGTGCTCCACAATGGGAGAGGCCACAGCGGTGAGAGGCCCGCGTACCGCAAAAAACAAAAAAAACCCCCATCATTACGTATGTTCTGTTTGACGGTTTTTCCTTCATAGAAACTTATGTCAGTGGTGCTGAAAATATGTGCTGCTAAATATTCTGGTTTTTCAGTAATAGAAGTTAACACTTTTAAGAAACATTATTTACGTAAAATGCGAAAAGATTAGAAGTAATTTAGAATGTGATCTTTTTTGGTGCAGAAATAAGATCATATTATACATGCTGTTTGCAATTTGCCCTTTTGGCTTAATTTATTGTCATCTTACTATGTTAGGATAAATAGTCTAGCTTGTTATTTTTAACGAGTTTATAGTGTATAGCATGCAGGCACCATATTTAACCATTCCCCTATTGAGCATTTTGGTAGTTTCCACTGTTTCATGAACAATGTTGCTGAGATATTCTCAAATAACAGCTTTGGGCACTCATGAAAGTATTTCTGTAAGACAGACATCTGGAACTGAAATTGCTGTGTCAATGTGAATGCAAATTTAAAATTGAATAAATAACTTTCCATATCAGCTTGTACCCCTGTCAGCAGTGTATGAGTGGACTTTGCCAATGTGAGTTCTCTCTTTTTTTTTTTTGTCTTGTCTAACCTTAAAGGTTAAAAAGTGATATCTATTGTTTTAATTTGACTTTCTTGAATTGTGTGGTTAGCATCTTTTAAATGTTTACTAACTCTTCTTCTGTCACCCTGTCTATTCCTCTCATTTGACCATTTTTCTGTGGTGTCCCTCCACTGTTTTAATGATATATAATAGCACCTTTATCTGTGATAGATAGTAGGTGTTAATGTGTTGTGTGTTGCAGTTATTTTCTCTAGTGTTTTGTAGCTTTTGACTATATGTGTATATATTTGGACCATATAAAGTTTTAAATTTTTATGTAGATAAGTTTCAACTTTTTATTTTGGCTTCTTATTTCTTTTCTTCTCCTCTCTTCTTTTCCCCTCCTACTTCTTCATTTGCTATGTTTAAAAGACTTCACCAATCCAACACTGTAAATATATTCTCCCAGGTGTTCTTCTAGCACTTTCATCGTTTAATTTTTCATATTTAAATCTTTTTTCCACCTAGAAGTTCTTTTGGTGAAAGGACTGAGGGTTATTTGTAATTAACTGAGCTTTATCTTTCTGCAGATGGTGAGCTAGTTTGTCTAAATATTTTAATACTCTTTCTCCTAACTCGTGTGAGATGCCACTCTTATTATGTACTAAATTTACTTAAATTTAATGTCTGGTAGGCCTCTTTCTCCTCATTGCTCCTTCTTTTTACAATTTTCCTGGCATTTTCTAGTATTTTTCTTCTTCCAGATGAGCTTAAGAATGTTTCTGGCAGATTACCCAAAATCCCAACATGATTTTTATTGTCATTACAGTGCTTTTATATATCAGTCAGTTTGGGAAGAACTAGCATGTTCTGTAAACAAGAACTAGCATGTTCTGTAAACAAGTTATATTGTGCATATAACTGTATATTCATTTTCTTTATTGTGTTTTATGCTTTTTTTAAGTTGAAGTATAGTTGATTTACAATGCTGTGCCAATTGCTGCTGTACAGCAAAGTGCCTCAGTTATACACATAGAGACATTCTTTTTATAATTTTCTTTTCTATTACGGTTTATTGCAGGAGATTGGATACAGTTCCCTGTGCTATACAGTAGGACCTTGTTGTTTATCTGTTCTACACGTAATATTTTGCATTTACCAACCCAAATTCGCCGTCCATCACTCTCCCTCCCCTCTCTTGGCAACCACAAGTCTGATCTCTATGTCTGTGAGTCTGTTTCTGTTTTGTAGATAAGTTTGTGTCATATTTTAGATGCCACATATAAGTGATATCATATGCTATTTGTCTTTCTCTTTCTGACTTACTTCATTTGGTATGATAATCTCTAGTTGTGTCCATGTTGCTGCAAATAGCATTATTTTGTTCTTTTAAGGCTGATTAGTATTCCATTGTATATTATGTACCACGTCTTCTTCATTCATGTGTTGATGGACATTTAGGTTGTTTCCATGTTTTGGCTATTGTGAATAGTGCTGCTATGAACATAGGGGTGCATGTATCTTTTTAAATTATAATTTTGTCTGGGTATATGCCCAGGAGTGGGATTGCTGGATCATATGGTAATTCTATTTTGAGTTTTATAAGGAACCGCCATAATGTTTTCCATAGTGGCTGCACCAACTTACATTCCCACCAACAGTGTGAAAGTGTTCCCTTTTCTCCTCACCCTCTCCAGCATTTGTTATTTGTAGATTTTTTAATGATGGCCGTTCTGACCGATGTTGAGCATCTTTTCATGTGCCTACGAGCCATCTGTAGGTCTTCTTTGGAGAAATGTCTATTAAGGTCTTCTGCCCATTTTTCAATTGGGTTGTTTTTTTGCTGTTGAGTTGTATGAGCTGTTTGTATATTTTGGAGATTAAGCCCTTGTCTGTCTCATCATTTACAAATAGTTTCTCCCATTCTGTAGGTCGTCTTTTTTTTTTTTTTTTTAATGGCTTCCTTTGCTGTGCAAAAGCTAGTAAGTTTGATTAGGTCCCATTGGTTTATTTTTGTTTTTATTTCTATTGCCTTGGGAGACTGACCTAAGAAAACGTTTGTAAGATTTATGTCAGAGGATGTTTTACCTATGCTCTCTTCTAGGAGTTTTATGGTGTCATGTCTTATGTTTAAGTCTTTAAGCCATTTTGAGTTTATTTTTGTGCATGGTGTGAGGGTGTGTTCTAACTTCATTGGTTTGCATGCAGCTGTCCAACTTTCCCAGCACCACTTGCTGAAGAGACTTTTTCCCACTTTATATTCTTGCCTCCTTTGTTGAAGATTAATTCTTCAACAAAGAATTGTTGACTGTAGGTGTGTGGATTTATTTCTGGGCTCCCTATTCTGTTCCATTGATCCATATCTGTGTTTTTGTACCAATACCAAACTGTTTTTGATTACTGTATGCTTTTTGTTTTAAACCAGGTCCTGATCATTTCTTCTTAAAGATGTTATTAGACATTGTCTTTTTGTTTCTATCACGAATGGTCTCTTTTCTTACCATTATATTTTATTTCAGTGGTGTGCTTTGTAACTCTTGCCAGATTACAAGTATCCATGGAGATAGCTGGAGATGACTGGAGGCATGGTAGGAGCCAATTTCTTAAGGGCTTGAGACTTATGCTAGGAGCTTGAATTTTATCTTGAAAGCTCTTGAGAGATCCTGGAAGATTTTAGGGATGGGGTGATATAACATCTAACAGCTGACTTTTTTGGGAGGAGTGCCTGTCAGGTACTCTCTATAAATGTCATATTTTAATCATATCAACCTTGTTTTACAGATGATTTGATCATATTTACATTTTAGAACAACCATTTGGGTGCTAATGTGGAAGATGGATTCATAGGAAGCTTTTATGATGAGAGATTAGATTAGAATTGGTAAGGCCAGGACTTCCCTGGTGGTCCAGTGGTTAGGACTCCATGCTTCCATTGCAGGGGGCACAGGTTTGATCCCTGGTCGGGGAACTAGGATCCCGCAAGCCGCATAGCATGGCCAAAAACACAAAAACAAAAACAGAAACAAAAAAACCCCAAAACAAAACAAAAAAATAATTGGTAAGGCCTACACAGTAGAAATGGAGAGGGAGGGAAATATAAGTATAGAGGTAGAATCTGCAGGTTGCGTTGACTGGATGCAGAGTTGATGGAGAAGGAGTCATGGCTGACTTCCAGCTTTCTGGCCTGAGCAAGAGGTTGGAGATGTCCTTCCTGAGATGGGGAGACCTGAAAGAGGAGGAAGAGGAAGCTGTGGTGGGGGCAGAGTTGGAGGGGAGGAAAGATGAGTTGAGTTTTGGGTGTGTAGAATTACTGCTATACTTTTTTTCTTTGAAAAGGAAAGAAAAATTTTATTAGAAAGTACAAAATGGAAAGTAAATTCTAGCTAAAATTCTAGTTTAAATGCTTGTATGAATTAATTTAAATTTCTTGCAACGTTTAGTTTTTAATTGACTGTGGGGCCTATTGGGGCTGAAATATATATTTTTTTGAGTGTCACCAATTTGTTCTGGTTCTCCTCTTATCTCTGTGACTACACATTGTCTCAGTCTTTTTTATGAACTGTTCTCCCTTTCAACCCCCAACCCCCAGTTGTTATTTTTTATTTTATTTTTAAAATTTTCTTTATTTTCTTTATTTATTTTTGGCTGCGTTGGGTCTTCGTTGCTGTGTGCGGGCTTTCTCTAGTTGCGGTGAGCAGGGGCTACTTTTGGTTGTGGTGCGCGGGCTTTCCATTGTGGTGGCTTCTTTTCTTGCGGAGCATGGGCTCTAGGCGCCCCCGGTCTTCAGTAGTTGTGGCTTGTGGGCTCAGTAGTTGTGGCTCGTGGGCTCTGGAGCACAGGGTCAGTAGTTGTGGTGCACAGGCTTAATTGCTACGTGGCATGTGGGATTTTCCTGGACCAGGGCTCGAACCCGTGTCCCCTGCATTGGCAGGTGGATTCTTAACCACTGCGCCACCAGGGAAGCCCTGTTATTTTTTACGTAAACTTTTAATTTTAGAATAGTTTTACATTTACAGAAATGTTGCAAGGATAGTACAGAGAGTTCCTGTATACCTGGCACCCAGTTTTCCTTGTTGTCAGCTTCTTAATAAAAATGGTACAGTTGTCACAACTGATGAACTAAAATTGTTACATTATTATTAACAAAAGCCCATTCTTTTTTTAAATTGAGTATAGTTGACATATAATATTATATTAGTTTCAGGTGTACAACAGAATGATTTGATATTTGTATACACTGAAAAATGATCACCACAGTAAGTGTAGTTACCATTCATCACCATACAAAGTTACAATTTTTTTTCCTTTTTAAAGTCCATTCTTTATTCTGATTTCCTTAGTTTTTACTTAATGTCCCTTTTCTGTTCCAGGACCCCATCCAGAATACCACATTACTTTTAGTCATCATGTCTCTTTAGGCTTTTCTTGACTGTGACAGCTTCTCAGATTTTCCTTATTTTGGATAATCTTGACAGTTTTAAGGAGTACTGGCCAGGTGTTTTGTAGACTGTCCTTCAATATGGGTTTGTCTCATGTTTTTTTCATGGATTGGCTGGGTTTATGGGTTTTGGGGAGAAAGACCACAGAGGTAAAGTGCTAGTTTCATCATATATCCAAGGTACATACTGTGAACATGACTCATCACTGTTGATGTTGACCTTGATCACCTGGTTGAGGTAGCATTTGCCAGATTTCTCCATATTGTGAAGTTACTCTCCCCCCACCCCCGCCACCTTTTTCCATCCTGTATGCTTCAGAAGGAAGTCGTATTCATCTTGATATCATCAGCATGAAGGCATGGTCTGGCACAGAGTAGTGTTTGTTGAACTTAACTGGTTCCCTGTTATTTTGTGAGTCTCACTAAAGTCCTGACAGATAATTTTCTCTGTTTTATCAATATGAAATAAAAATTAATGAATTTGAGTAACTTCCTGAAAGTCACACATTAAGTGGTCAAATTGGAATTTGAGCCCCGTCTTTCTGAATGCAAAGCCTGTGGTCTTTACCATTCTGGCTTCACAGAGACTTGTATTTACTTTGGCCATCTTCCCTAAGTACTTGTAATACAAAAGTGTCTATAGATAATGTGGTTAGATCCTTCGTATATGGAACTTTCATTCTTCTATAATTCATCTTTTCAATTTAAAGTTGTACTTTAGACTTCTTAGCCTTGAAAAGGGGAGACGTCTGTGCCCTGTATTGCTTGATCCAATTCCAATGGAATGTCTTCTTTTTAATTCCCTACAGAATTGTGGAGGGTGGGTTGCCGCAGGGCCATACTGGGAAAATGGATACCAGTTAGGATGCTATTACAGTAGTATGGGACTGGCTATATAATTTGTAAGACTCAGTGCAAAATGAAAACATAGGGTCCCTTGTCAAAAATTATTGAGATGGGAATTCCCTGGCAGTCCAGTGATTAGGTCTTGGTGCTCTCACTGCCAGGGCCCGGGTTCAGTCCCTGGTTGGGGAACTAAGATCCCGGAAGCCGTGCAGCACAGCCAAAAAAAAGATTATTGAGGAATTCGAGACAGTGACAGCAGAGCATTAAACCTAGCATGGGGCTCTTCTAAGCGTGAGACCCTGTGTGACTGCACATCACACAGCCATGAATCTGGCCTTGCCGTAGAAGTAGTAGGCAAAGAGGGCCAATATTAAAGCTGTGGGAGTAGGATTGGAGAATAGTGGTAACGCAAGATATTAAAGAGGTATACCTACAGGGATTGTTGATGATTAGATGTGATAGGTGAGTGGGTGGATAAAATATGGAATGTAAAGTTTCTGATGGGGTAATACTATTCACTGACACAGGAAATCAGAGGACCAGATTAGCTCTGAGGGGAAAATAATGAGTTCAGTTTTCAACATATTAACCGAGTGTGGATATTCAGGCAACACTTGGATATACAAGTATTCATAGAAAAAGAGCAGGAGGATACAATCAGAACTGATAGTACTTACTTATCTCTGATGTTGAGGATCAGGGTGGAGGGTGGCCACTGGGTGGGGACTTTAACCTTTTTTTTTTTTTTTTTTTTTGTGGTATGTGGGCCTCTCACTGTTGTGGCCTCTCCCGTTGCGGAGCACAGGCTCCGGATGCGCAGGCTCAGCGGCCATGGCTCACGGGCCTAGCCGCTCCGTGGCATGTGGGATCTTCCCAGACCGGGACACGAACCCGTGTCCTCTGCATCAGCAGGCGGACTCTCAACCACTGCGCCACCAGGGAAGCCCAACTTTAACCTTTTAAAGAAAGTATCCATGTATTTCTTGTATAACTGAGAAATATTTTTATTCATGAAAATCAAGTCACAAAGTATTATTGTGTTTGTAAGAGAAATGGATTGAATCTGAAAGCAAAAGTTTGCAAAAGTTTACACTAGTAAAAAGAGAGGCATTTATGAAAGAAATAGATTTGCAGCTGCATATTTTCTGTTGCCAGTAATACCATACACATGATTCAAAATAGGCTGTTAGTTTACTATTCTTTAATTTTTTTGTTGAGCACTCACAATCTATTGGTTGCTTTACAGGGTGTATAATTTAAAAAATGTACATAAAATTTTACTCTTAAGTTGTATCTCTGTATGATCTTAGGAAAATTACCAAGCTACTCTGAGTATAGTTTCTTTATTGGTAGAGACAAAACTAACTTTACTGGGAATGTGAGAATTAAATAGGATTATAAGTGAAAGTTCTTTGTAAACTCTAAATTTTGTAAATTCATACCCTTTAGCTCTGCAGCCTTCTTAGCGAGCCTCCCGTCTCCTTCCCAGTTCATCTCCAACAGCCTACCTTCTCAACTCGTTTTCTCACCACCTCCTGAACATCCCTTGTACTTTTCTGCTTCCTTAACTTTGGTCTCATTCATTTGTGTAATCAACAAGTGTGTATTGAGCATCTCACCCGCCTCGAGGCTTTGTTTAAATATCACCTTCTCAATGAAGCCTACAATGTCTACCCTATTCAAAATCACAATCTGCTCTTCCTCTTTAGCACTCCCAATCCCCCTTAACTTTTTTATATCACTTCACACTCATGACATAACAGATTACTTACCTATTGTCTCTTCCCGCTATACCCTCTTCCCAATAGAAGTAAAATTTCATTTAGATAGAGATTTTTGTCTGTTTTGTTTTATGATGTATCCCAGGCATATAGAACACTGCCTGGTACAGAGTAGGTACTCAATACAAGTTTATGGAATGAGTGAATGAATGAATATGCATTGTGCCAGACTTTAAGCCAGGCACCAGGTAGATAGTTGTGAAGAAGCAGAGATGGTTCCTGCCCTCATGGAACATCCAGCCTAGCACTGTAGTGGTTTTTCTGCCTGCTTGGGCTGCCCTCCTGCAGGAAATGTCAGTGACTAATTTCTGAGTTCAGAGTAGCCTTTCTGCTCAGCAGTGAGCAATTTTCAGATAATTTTGCTTTTAAGTCTTAAAAAAAATTCTGATAGAAAGGAAGAGGGGGGTGGAAATAGCAATGCATTTTCTTTAGTCATTCTAAGTTAAAAGTCAACAATTTTCCCCAATGCAAGGCAGAACAGTATCCTCTTTAAAGCGCCGGGCCTTATAGATTGTTGAAAGAGGTCATGGAGTATAGCTAGTTTACTTTTTCGTTCTTTCTTTCTTTTTAACCTGAAGAAAGATGGTTGTAATTTTTCATGCCATTGAAAATGAAAAGATGTGCAGTAAACATGTTTACTGCTGTCTTTTTGTAAATTGTGAAATGCTTCATCCATGAGATCTTGACCTATTTCTTCAGGTCCTCTATATGCAGTTGGTCAATATGAGTTTTTATATTGCTAGAACTCTTTTTTAAGAAAAGAGGGGAAAAAAGAGCTCAAATTGAGTGTATTTAAAATAATCTGCTGACCCAGCACACATAAAACAATGCATCAGCAGCTATTCTTTCTCTCACTCTGTTCTCATACAGGCAACCACACAATCCATGGACCGTCCAAGGCTGGGGGGCCTACCTGCAAGATGGAATAAAGAATTAAGGAATAACACTGCTGCACAGGTATGCAACTGAACTAAATGATTTTTAATATCCCTTCCACATGGAGACTATTGATCTTGATAATTTAAACTCCCAAATCCTGTTTGCCCTCATTTATTTTAATAATCCAGTTGATAACATTTTGTGTACATATGTCTTCTAAATAACTATTTTAATTCTTCACCTCACTTTGCTATCAAATATCTTCTAACTTAAGTTTGATATTCCACCTTAATTTCTTTATCTGCATGTAAATTCTGATGTAGATATGAATTATTTTTGCCCATGATCTTTTTGTCAGAAAAAAATAGATGAAAGGAAACTCTTGTAGAAGTAGCCTCAATCTATTGTCAAATATTTCTGTGGTGTCCCATGAACCCATGATATGATGTAAAAAATTTACTCTGCCAGATTTTTATTATTGTCTTGCACTAGATAACAACTTAACTTTGTTTAACAATTGTTGCATTGTGAATAAACTCTACAAGATCCTCGACAAAACAAAGAACAATACAAAATAAGAATTCAACTCAAGCAATGACCCCTATGCAAGGTCTCCTCTAATGCTTTTTTTTTTTTTGCGGTACACGGGCCTCTCACTGTTGTGGCCTCTCCCGTTGCGGAACACTGGCTCCGGATGCGCAGGCTCAGCGGCCATGGCTCACGGGCCCAGCCGCTCCGCGGCATGTGGGATCTTGCCGGTCCGGGGCACGAACCCGTGTCCCCTGCATCAGCAGGCGGACTCTCAACCACTGCGCCACCAGGGAAGCCCTCCTCTAATGCTTTTGACTGATTTATAAGCCCTCTTGTGTGCTAACATCACCCTGTAGATACACTTCTATCATAGCATTTATGTAAATGTATATAATGTATTATAAACATTGATGCCAATGTCTTCTTTTAGAAAGTGTTCATAGACATTTCCAAGGATACAAGAAAAATCTCTGAAACAAAAAAAATCACACACATATACACACACACACACACACACACGCTGCCATAAATTAAAAGTGCAGAGAATGAAGAAATAAAAACATGGCTAGAGACAAAATAGAGCCAGGGACAAAGCTAAAAATGCAGATAGGAATGACTTTCACATTTGCTACAGCTGGGCCATGAATTTGTCTCTAAGCTGACAGCCTCATTGGTCCTACAATTCGTGGTGTCCATAGGTAAAAAACAAACATGTTACTCTGGAGAAGTAAAACTATTCCCAGAATTGAGATCAGATTGGACCGTCTCCCAGGGATGCTTATGAAGAGAACATTGTGTTATAAGAGGAGCAGTGCCCTTGACAGCATCCCTGACAGGGTGTCTAGTTCACAAGGATGCCTCTTACAGCCTGATGACAGCACACCAAAAAGGGATTCATGGGCTAAAGCACTTTTTCTGAGGTGGAGCACTCTCAGTGATCATGGCTTCACAACATTTTATTTCTCACACCTAGTACAGTTATTGGCATATAGCAGGTGTCAAAAAGTATTTGTTGAGTGAATGTCAAATGGAGAAGACATAGTTCAAAGGCTCCCTCTAAAAGACCCCGCTGATTACCAAGACCTAACATCCTGCTCCCCAACTCTGCACCCCTTTTTAGCTATCAAGCGATACAGTTATGAAATATTTCTTCTACTGTTGGGGTAAATTGCCATTTCAATTTTAATATTAAACTTATCATGTCTTCTCCAAATATGGGAGTGAGGCTGGGCCATTTGTGTGTGGGTGTACACACTTGCTGGTGGTGGTAGTGGTAGTTTTGGGTCAAGAAGGTACTCATCAAACTGGGAGGTCAGTTTGCTAGTGACCTTCACAGTGCTACTGGCTTAGATCCAGACTCCCACATCCAGGCTGTTCTTCAGAGCAGAGGCAGAGTTGGTGATGGTGCCACATTGGGCCTTTGTCATTGGTCTGTGTGCTGAGCATAAGGAAGACCCAGTAACAAGTCACAGGGGCACTGGCATTAAAAGAGACTCAGCGCTGAGTTAGCAGCTCCTGACTCAGGGCTCCTTATAGTCCTGTAGGGTGACTGGGATTGAGCTGAGCTCGCGGGTTGGAGTTCAGTCACTTTAGCTGGCAGAGTTAGAGGCTTGGGTTAGGCCCTGGTATAAGGGTTTTTCTTCCTGGTGTGTGTCACCATCTTTCATTCCTGTCTGTCATCTTCTTGTTGTCATTGACGTTGTAAAGGTGTTTTAGAGCAGGAACGCAGTCCCTCTGTGCAGCTTTCCACCTGCATAATCACAGGGGTGTCTTCATCATGATGAGGGAACTCTTCATCTTCTGGTGTGAAACCTTTCCTTGTTCTTGCTTCAATAGCAATGGCACTGCCAGGCCTAGAACAGGAAACTGGGAGGGGCAGTGCAGTGGCAAACAATATGGGCTCTGGAAGCTGACTCCCTGGGTTTGAATCCTGGCCCCGTGACAAACAAGTTACTTATTCCTTCTGTGCCTCAGTTTCCTCATCTGTAAAAAAAGGATAATAATGGTACCAAGCTCATAGGATTATTGTGAGGACTAAATTTGATGATACATGTAAATTGCTTAGAACAGTGCCTACATGTAGTAAATATTATATAATAATGTTTGCTCATAATAATAATAAAATAACAAGTATTACTGTCCTATTCGAACAGAAGAATTAATATAGCTAGTAAATCAACATAATATTGACTTACTATAATATTGATTGAGTGCCTGCTATGTGGTAGGGTCTTTTCTAGGTCATTGAAACAATGTTGACCATGATAGACATAACCCTCATGGAGCTTACAGATGAATGGGGCCACAGACGTTAAACTGACAATTACACCAGTATAATTGTACACCGGCATCTCTCTTATTACGGAAGTTGAACCTTGACCCAGGGTTCAGGCATTTTAGTCTTAAGAATTCCAACATACAGTAGAAACAGCACCTCTTATTTTTTTTTAAAAAAAGAGTGTTCTTGTTATCTCATGCTGTATGACAAAATGCCCCCCACATTGGTGGCTTAAAATAACAACAGTAATTTATTTGCTCAAAATTCTGCAATTAGAGCAAGGTTTATCAGAGATAGCTCATGTTTGTTCTGTGTGGTGACTACTGAGATTCCTCAGCTAGGGCTGGAGGGTCCATCCAAGCTGGATCACTCACATACTGTCTGTTGGCTGGGAGCTTATCTGGGGCTGTTGACCAGGACCCCAGTATTCCTTCATAGGATCTCTTCATGTGGCTAAGTTGGGCTTCTCACAGCCTGGCAGCTGGGTTCTGAAGAGAAGCACGCCGAAAAGATAGGCCACAATGTGCAAGCACTTATCAAGGCTCTGCTCACATCCTACTTCTTAATATCCCTTTGGCCAAAGCCAGTTCCTTGGCCAAGACCAGAGTCAGTGTGGGAGGGGACTATACAAGGGCAAGAATTCTGAGAGGGGAGAATCAATAGGGTCTAGAAAAGTAATAGACTACCATAGAGAGAAAGACTAAATCTATATTTTCTAAAAAAATTTTTTGTCCTTTTTTCTCCTTAATCACATATGCCATATCCCCTATCTCTGAGACATCAGGGAGAAGTCACATATGTGGGAAGTGAGGTTTCTTCTGTATCAAAAGTCCTTTGGAGAGTGGTTAAAAACTTCTGTTACAGGCCATATAATTTAGGCCAATATTATTCTATGTTAAGTAGATGTTTTACTCATTGAAAGTATGGTGAAGAAAGAAAGTAAATTTAATTAAACTGTGTTAATTTGATATGCAGAGCTGGATCTTTGCTAGTGAAAAGAGTGACAAAGTAGGAGGGTCCCAGGGTTGTCTGAATAGTGTAAAAGTATAGACATACAAATTGGTTGTCAAGAGGAGCCAAACCACGGTCAGGAAAATGCCACTGGGCATCCAGTCTGAAGTATAGTGAGAAAGACAAATGGGAGAAATCGCAGGTAGGTCAGTATCTGAAGGGCACTGACAAGTTCAGGAGAGTAGAAGAGCTCAAAAGTGAGTCTGTGAAAGCTGAGTGTGTGCTGGAACTGAGCTCCCAGCACTGAAAGTTCCTTAAAGGGAGGGGCTGGGTCTGGCTTGTTGCCTTCTCTGTCCTCAACACCTAGCTCACTGCCAAATACAGAGGAGGCACTCCAAGCGGTTGTTGAATGGATATAGACATTGAGGTTTGAAGAAACTGCAGGTTGTAAACCATTCCCTCTCTTTAAGATCTGGTGCCATAAAATAATTAGAATGACTCTTTAAAAATTATGTACCCTTTAAAAAATATGTCACTCAGGGCTTCCCTGGTGGCGCAGTGGTTGAGAGTCTGCCTGCCGATGCAGGGGACACGGGTTCGTGTCCCAGTCCGGGAAGATCCCACATGGCGCGGAGCGGCTGGGCCCGTGAGCCATGGCCGCTGAGCCTGTGCATCCGGAGCACCGCAGCGGGAGAGGCCACAACAGTGAGAGGCCCGCGTACCGCATTAAAAAAAAAAAAAATGTCACTCTGTGGTGGTTGGAGGTAGCAGGGCTCAAAAAGTCACTCCTCTGATTAAAATCCTTTGATGGCTTCCCTTCCCACCTAGATATCTACATGGTTTCCTTCCTTCTTTCAGGTCTGTACTCAAAAAAAGGCCTTCAACAATAAACAAAGTATCCTCATCACTTTCTATCCTGCTTTTTCTTTATAACATTTATCCCCACATGACTCGTATATTTCTTCTTTTTTAAAAAAATTTATTTATTTTTGACTGAGTTGGGTCTTCGTTGCTGCACGTGGGCTTTCTCTAGTTGCGGCGAGAGGGGGCTACTCTTTGTTGCGGTGCGCGGGCTTCTCATTGCGGTGGCTTCTCTTGTTGCGGAACACAGGCTCTAGGTGCGCGGGCTTCAGTAGTTGTGGCACGTGGGCTCAGTAGTTGTGGCTTATGGATTCTAGAGGGCAGGCTCAGTAGTTGTGCCACATGGGCTTAGTTACTCTGCGCATGAGGGATCTTCCCGGACCAGGGATTGAACAGTGTCCCGTGCATTGGCAGGCGGATTCTTAACTACTGCGCTACCAGGGAAGTCCCTATCCATATATTTCTTTTTTATGGCCTGCCTCTCCCCACTAGATTGTAAGCTCCTTGAAAGCAGAAGCTTTGTTTTGTTCACTGTGGTATAGGCCCTGGCACCTAAAACAATGCCTGACATGTAGAAGCTGCTCAAAAATACTTGAATGAATGAAAAAATGTACCAAGCAATGGAAAGCTAGAGCTTCTCTGATTTCATCTGGCTATAGGCCAAGACCCTGGAGAATCTTGGCCTCTAGTGGGATGCAGGTGTCCATGTGGGCTCCTAAATCCATGTCCCTCCTACTTGACCAGAGGGAAGAACTGATCTTGACAGTGCCAGGAGCCCAGGCCCTCCTGTTCTGGAGTTACTTTTAACTCTGTGTAATTGTGAGGTTGAGGGCCTGGATAGTACAGGATTCATATGGTTTGGGAATGGTACCAAGGGCAGCTGCATCAGTCTTTAAGTTAGCTAGAGTACTTTTCCAGCTTCCAACCAGAGAACCTTGACTGAATGGGTTCAATAAATTGAAAGAAACCCCCTGTGTTGGGTATGTGGATAGGCAAGGAAAAAGTGGTAGATAGGATTATGAGGGATAGATAACATCTCATTCAAAAGTAAGACTAAAAGTTACTCAGTTTAGTCAGATTTGTGTTTTGAAATATTTTCTCTAGTTGCATGTAAATGGATTGGAGGGGGCTGGAGTGAATTAGGGAGAAAATAAGGAAGAACATTCCAGAGGAAATAGCATGAACATCAAGGAATGCAATAGAGTATTACAGCTGCGCCAGGGCTTAGCAGGGATAGTTCATCTATCTCTCTAGAGTACTGAGGAGGAGGGGATGGAAGGGTAAGAAGTTCAGCATTGCTCATATAAGGCTGGCAATGAAGAGATGATAGAAGGTAAGCAAGATAAGTTAGAATTAGTATGTTTATAAGAAATTTCAGAAGAGACCACCACAACATCTGCAATTTACACAAATAAGAATTGATGAATTGAAATGAAAGTTCTAACAGGAACCATCAATGGTATGAATGTTAGTCCTTGGGATTACAGTGACGATCCCCTAAACTCTTGCAAAGTTAGATTCTTGAGAGAGTTAAGCTATGAAATCAACACATAGTGGGAGAGGTTAACTAGTATTGAAAGTAGGAGTTGAAAACAATAAAGTGTAAATTATAGGTGGAAAATTTTAAAGTAAATTGCAGGGTATAGTTTATGGATACATTAGCATGTTTACTCTGTGATGTATAGAACAGAACTTCTCTACTGGTGCGCCAATTATGGGTGTGACTCTAAGAATTTAAAAAGATTATCATTAAAAACTTAATCAGAAATGACATAGCTATTTCACCATGAAACCTAATGTCAAAAAGGTAATATTCACAGAAACATGGTCAATTTTCTCATGAAAAATTTTAAAATATTTTATTTGGATATTTAGCCAGAATCAATGTTATTTTCTCAAATGGTCTATTTTAAATTTTTATCACATATAATTATAAAGAAAATATAATGATTTTTTTAAACCAAGTTCCTCATAGACCTTAAGGTGACCCCAGTATGATTTGCATATATAATTTTATCTTTGTGCCATGACATCAAAAAGTTGGGAAGCAGTAGGAGTTACTAACTTACCTAAAAAAGAGAAATAGAATATCATTAGAAAATATTTAGGGACTTCCCTGGTGGCACAGTGGTTAAGAATCCACCTGCTAATGCAGGGGACACGGGTTCAAGCCTTGGTCTGGGAAGATTCCACATGCCGCGGAGCAACTAAGCCCGTGCACCACAACTACTGAGCCTGCGCTCTAGAGCCTGTGAGCCACAACTACTGAGCCCGTGTGCCACAACTACTGAAGCCCGCGTGCCTAGAGCCTGTGCTCTGCAACAAGAGAAGCCACTGCAATGAGAAGCCCACGCACCGCAACAAAGACTAGCCCCTGCTCGCTGCAACTAGAGAAAAGCCCGCACGCAGCAATGAAGACCCAATGCGGCCATAAATAAATAAACAAACAAACAAACAAATTAATTAAAAAAAAAGAAAATATTCAACAGGAGTGTATAGGTTGTATTCCCCCAGAAGCATACACAAGGCAAGGATTTGAGTGCAATTAGTTTGTTTAGGAGATGATAGCAGGAAGGATCAGTAGGGGAGTGGAGAAGTGAGACAGGGATGGGAGGGAAGTAGTACCCGTGGGTTAATGCACAGGTTACCCCTCTAGACAACTGGGGCTGGAGAGCCTCTGGGAGACAGAGTAGTGTATGCTTCAAAGTTGTTTCGCCCCAGGGGTGTGGAAACAAGTTTACCCATTCACTTCTTTACATCATTTTCACTACTGCTCCCAGGAGTGTAAATCCCATCCCTTCTGGCCTGTATGCAGTCAGAGAAGGCTCTTAGGGCCGGAGGAAGCCTTCAGGCAGAGTCGTAGGTACTTGCAGTGAGAAGTTTTTGGATATGTGAAAGATGCAACTACATGTATAGCTCACTAGGTTTTGGTCCTATCCCCACTAAGTGACTTTTGTTATTTGCCATCTGACCTAGGTTGGCCTACAGAGAAGAATATGTCTTGTCTTATCCAGTTGCTACTGCCTCCAAAATAGCTCTTAAATCAGTCCACTTCTGTATTCTTGTCCAGGCTACCAACATCCTTTGTGCTACATCAGTAAACTCCTAACTGCTCTCAGCCTTTCTGTTCTCATCCTCCCTTCCAATCTGTTCTTCTTCACAGCAGCCACAGTGATCTTCATAAAATGAGAATCAAATAATGTCACTCCCTGGCTAACTCTTTAGGGTTTTTTCATTGACTATAGGATGAGCTTACATACAGTTCCTGAATGGTTTACTATCTGACCCTCGCTCATATATCACCGTTTTCCTCTTACGAACTACTCTTGAGCTCCATTGGATTTCTGTCATGCCTGAAAGAATATGCTAAAAGCCCTACTGTAGGGCTTTTGTACATGCCCTTTCCTCAGTCTATATTATAGACCTAGAATATTCTTCTACCAAGTCTTGTCTGTTTCATTTTCATCTTTCTGGACTCAGTTTAATTGTCCTTTCCTTAGATAGGTCTTTCTTGACACCCCTCCCCAACCCCTCCCACTCTACCCTCTCTCCTGCAACAAACAAAATTTCCTAGCTATATTTTCTCTCAGAACTCTGTATTTTTCCTTTTGAGAAAATCTCTGAACCAGACCACTGCAGCCTCCCCAGGTTGGTCCTCTGGCTCCAACAGCCTTACCCTTAGACCAGGAGTCTCAAAGTATCAAAGAAAGAAGGGCCTTTAAGGGACAGGACAGATTATGTAAATGAGTGGGTGGAGACAATGGCAACTAGAGAGCACTTGGCAGCCACTCCAGTTCCAGCTGTTTGTTGCCAGAATTTGCTGGATTTCTTTCCCAAGAGACCAAGAATCCTGATTTTCATGCAAGATTTTCTAATTTCTAACTGTTATAATTAAAAAAAAATTACCCCCCCTGAGCAAAATAGCCAAAACAATCTTAGAAAAAGGAAAAAAAAAAAAACAAAGTTGGAGGTCTCACACCTCCTGATTTAAAAAGTTATTATAAAGCTACAGTAATCAAAACAGGGTGGTACTGGACCAATGGAATAGAATAGAAAGCCCAGAAGTAAACCCTTGCATATGTAGTCAAATGATTTTCAACAAGTATTCCAAGACCATTCAATGGAGGCAAGACAGTGTTTTCAACAAATTGTGTTGGGAAAACTGGATATCCACATGCAAAAGGATGATGTTGGATGCTTACTTTATACAATATATTAAAAAAAAACTCAAAATGGATCAAAGACCTAAATGTGAGACCTAAAACTGTAACACATAGGGGAAAAGCGTCCAATGATTTCTTGGATATGATACCAAAAGCATAGGCAGCAAGAATAAATATAGATAAATTGGACTAGATCAAAATTAAAAACTTCTGGGACTTCCCTGGTGGTGCAGTGGTTAAGAATCTGCCTGCCAGTGCAGGGGACATGGGTTCAAGCCCTGGTCTGGGACGATCCCACATGCCGCGGAGCAACTAAGCCTGTGCACCAGAACTACTGAGCCTGCCCTCTAGAGCCTGTGCTGCACAACAAGAGAAGCCACCGCAATGAGAAGCCTGCGCACTGCAACGAAGACCCAATGCAGCCAAATAATAATAATAATAATAATAATAAATTAAAAACTTCTGTGCAGGGCACAGTTGACAGA
Organism: Aethalodelphis obliquidens; assembly: GCF_003676395.1. Taxonomy (NCBI): domain Eukaryota; kingdom Metazoa; phylum Chordata; class Mammalia; order Artiodactyla; family Delphinidae; genus Aethalodelphis; species Aethalodelphis obliquidens. Next base: position 1,433,721 of record NW_020838008.1, read on the forward strand.
GTGAAAAGGCAACCTATGAAATGGGAAAAAATATTTGCAAGTCATATATGTGATAAGGGGTTAATATCCAGAAGATTAAAAGAACTTCTACAATGCAACAACAATAAAATAACATGATTTAAAAATGGGTAAAGGACTTGAATAGGTATTTCTCTGAAGAAGATATACAAATGGCCAAAAAACATGGAAAGATGCTCAACATCGCTAATCATTAGAGAAATGCACATCAAAGCCACAGTGAGATATCACCTTACCTCACACCCATTAGGATGACTGCTATTAAAAGAAAAAAAACCGAAATAAGAAAATAACAAGTGTTGGCAAGAATGTGGAGAAATTGGAACCCTTGTACACTGCTGGTGGGAATGTAAAATGGTGCAGCCGCTATGGAAAACAGTAGGTGGTCCCTTAAAATATTAAAAACAGAATTATGAATCAGCAATCCCAATTTTGGGTATATATACAAAATAATTGAAGGCAGGATCTCAAAGAGATACTTGTACAACGATGTTCACAGCAGCATTATTCATAATAGCCAAAAGGTGGAAGCAGAGGAATAGTGTGGTGTATACATGCAATGGAATGTTTTTTAGCCTTGAAAAGGAGAGAGGTTTTGACACTTACAAGTGAATTAACCTTGAGGACATTATGCTAAGTGAAATAAGCCAGTCACAAAAAGACAAATACTGTATGATTTCACTTACATGAGGTATCTGGAGTGGTCAAACTCATTGTAACTTAAAGTAGAATGGTGGTAGTTGCCAGGGATTGGGGGCAGGGGAAATGGGGAGTTGTTTGAGTTTTGGTTTTGCAAGATTAAAAAGTTCTGGGAGGCTTCCCTGGTGGTGCAGTGGTTAAGAATCCGCCTGCCAGTGCAGGGGACACGGGTTCGAGCCCTGGTCCGGGAAGATCCCACATGCCGCAGAGCAACTAAGCCCGTGCGCCACAACTGCTGAGCCCGCGTGCCTAGAGCCCGTGCTCTGCAAAAAGAGAAGGCACCGCAATAAGAAGCCCGTGCACTGCAACGAAGAGTAGCCCCCACTTGCGGCAACTAGAGAAAGCCCGTGCGCTGCAACGAAGACCCAATGCAGCCAAAAAAAAAAGTTCTGGAGATAGATTTTACTACAATGTGAATATTCTTAACACTACTGAACTATACACTTAAAAACAGTTAAGACGGTAAGTTTTATGTTATTTGTATTTTGCCACAATTAAAAATTGAAAAAAAAATTTTATTTGAAAAAAACAAACCAAACAAAAAAACTCCAAAACTCTGAGTATACTAACAAAACACATTTATCACAGTGTGTGGTTTGAAGCCTTTGCCTTCCATCAATGAATTTCAAATCTAAGCATGTACAATATTAGGATAACCTGGTGGGCTTGTTAAACATATTGCTGGGCCTCGCCCCCCAGAGTTTCTGAATCAGTAAACCTGGGGTGAGGACTGAGAATTTGCATTTCTAACAAGTTCCCAAGTGTTTTGAGGCTACTCCTACTGATCTAAGGATTATATTTTGAGGGCTACTGCATTAGATAATACCACAGGCTTATTCTCTATTAATCTCTATATATGTGTTTGTGATAAATCTTTGGCTTTGGAGTCCTTGAAAATTTTGTGCCTGCCATGCCCCGAAGCCGTGCATTATGCCATGTGACCCTGCTTCTTGGGCCGGTAGTATGCTATAGAGAAATGGCTAGACCTAATAGGCTGGACATTTTTGCACAGTATATGTTGAATAATCCAACTAGACCTAATAGGCTGCCCAATTTTGCACAATATATGTTGAATAATCCAATTAGAATAATCCAATCCAGTTTTGAATGCAAGACACAACATAGGCAGGTCAGGTTGAAGTAGAGGCTAAGAGAAGCTTAATTCTGAGGAAATAACTGGTCAGGTCACCAGAATAGCCACTCTTTACCTCGAGCAATGTGAACCACATTCTACTGCCATGAGGCCTGCGTGGCTGTTGAGAAGCTTCCTGTGCTCCTCCACTTACTGGTGTGACCCTAATATAAACCTGCATCTTCTCTGCTAACAACTGCCAAGTCTCCCTTCCGTGTTTCCTGGAAGATCCTCCCACTCTGTTTTTATAGCTCTGATATCGCCATCATACCATTGAGTCTCTGCTTTTCTTTGGAAGGAAACAATATTCCAAATGAGAGAGGAGTTTTTCCATCTGCCAGAATGCCTTCGAATAATTGCAATATATGACTCTTAGGGAACATCCTGGAATTGCCGTAAAAATCGGTAAACACATTTCATTCCAGCATCCTGCTTCTCCCCTCCCTGACTGCCCCTCAGCCAGTTCATTTAGTGAAGACAGCATTAAAAAATCTTAGCAGGTTTCTCCGCTAAGGTTTCTCCCCTCCAGTCCTTTCTACCCCAGAATAGGAGAAAGCAGATTGTAGCTTTGAAAGGGGGCGGCCACAAGCAGCTACTGTCTACAGCGCAAAAGGTGGCCTTAAAAGTAGTGAGCTTTTCCTTATGAAGGGAATGTCAGAGGCTGGACGGCTGCCTAGAAACGGCCACCGAGAGAAGAGCAGCCTGAAGTCTCTCCCATTTCAGAAACTAAGAGGTGGTGATGGGGTAGCAGCTCTCGCATAGACAGATGCTGAGAAAGCTCGTCCTCTTTGGGATAACTGCCAAGATCCAAACTTGGACCGTGGCCCAGTACAGGTCCAAGTGGGGCGGGCACTTCCGGATCCGGGCATCGGGCGAGATCCTGTCAGCAGGTAATCACTGGTTGCTCTCCAGTCTGTCTCGCGACGTCATCCCACAGCGCCGGAAGTGGAGGAGTAACGTGAGCTTGTCAGCCTCCGCCGTTTCTAGGTAAGGCGGTTATCGGCCTACCTCTTCTGCCTGCCGGGTTGAGAGCCGTGGGAGTGGGCCTCAGGTCGGGTCCGCTGTTGCCTGTTAGGTGATGTGCCCTGAATAACGCTCTCACGGCTTCCTTCCCGGCAGGCGTTGCAGCATCCTCCGGCTCCAGGGCTCTAGGGCTCTGGGCTGCCCATTTCCCGTCTGCCGTGTTTTGGCGGCGCTCATGTTGGCCTCCGTCCCACTTCGCGTTCGTTCACCTGTGCCCCTGACACCTGTACCTAGCTTGGAACACAAGCCGAGGAAAGATTAGAGAATGGGCACTGTCCAACCCAAGGAGGCGGCGCAGCCTGTCAGGAAGGACATTGTTTTCTCCAGAAACGCTCCATGAGAGGAACTTGAGGGCCCTTCACAGCGTCCTCAACAGGCCTTACACGAAGACCAGAAGAAGCAAGCCTTTTCTCATGCAGACCAGTGATAGCGGTTCAACAAAGCAAGGATATAATTTCTATGTGGAATTAATGTGGTCCAGGTTTGGAGCCTTTTGAGAATTTGATTTATATTGGGCGTCATTAGAACACTTGAGACAGGACTCTTCACGTGGGAAGACACAACAGATTTGTGCCCTTTCACTTTAGTTGTGCTCTCGGATGATCTTTTTACATTTCCTTAGCTCCTGCTTTCATCCTACCTTCACTATTAACAAGAATGATAGTAGTGTTGAATGCTTGTTTTTTGCCAGATACTGAACTTTTTCTTCTTAATTTAGCCCTTGTGACAACGCTGTGGTGTAGAGCACTAATTAATATCGTTTTACAGCTGAAGAAATAAAAGACTTAGCTTAAATAACTGGCCACAAGTCGCACAGTCCGTAGGTGGTGGAGGCAAGATTTGAACTTGAGCAGTTGGATTTCAGAGGCTTGGATGTTATCCACTATTTTATAGTGATTTTCCTCAACTGTTTATCAAGTTCCCAAACACCTTACTCTATTGTTGTCTACTATTTTAGGGAGAAAATTGAGGTGGTCAGGTGGGCTCTCCCTCAAATTTCTGCCTCTGCCTTCCCTTCATACAGTCATCTAGCTTTACACCTATCTTTACCTTTCCTTCAGTATCAGAGGATGAGCTGTCTCCTGATCAAAGCAATTTCCTTTATTTTTGCTTCTGACCTTTCTTTTATACTTTCACCTATGAGACCTTGTTTTCATTTGTCTTTTGTGCCCTTGTCTATGTCCCAGTTATGTATAAACAAGGTCAGGTTTCTCATATCCATGTGTGTGTCGTCACCCCACCCCCCACGCTCCCAAGCCAGAAAGAAAGAAAAAGTTCCTAGTGATCCATCTTCCTTTGGCTCTCATCCAGTAACTCTCTTCCCCTCTCATCCAAACTTTTAAAAGAGTATTCTAAATTCTGTCTCCAACTCCACCTGCTGTTCCTTTCTGCAGTCTAGCTTTCAGATCTGTCATTCCCCTGAAATTTTATCCTGTAGTCACTAGTGATTGATTATCAAACCAGATAGACATTCTTCAGTCATTACTGGATTCCTTTGCTGCTTTTGAAACTTGATGATACCTTTCACTCCCTACTCCTTTGCTTCTCAGGACAATACACTCAACTGATTTATTCAACAAACATGTACTGTGATATAGAGATGAACAAGTCAAAGTGCCTCCTTCCTTTAAAGAGCTTACGTTCTGGCTGTTTTTCCATGTGCCTCTCTCACCAGTCATTTCTCCTGTGGATAGTCTTCTTCCTCCTCTCCTAAAATGTTGGGTGTTTACAAGGCTTGTGACTTTGACCCATTGTTCTTTTCATTCTGTACACACTGCCTCGGTGAGCACATCAACTAGCTTGGTTTTAACTCCCTCCTGCATGCTCCCAAATCGAAGTGTCCGCTTAGATCTCCTCTGAGTTTCGTGCTCACCTCTGACTACCCTGGACAGCTCTGCCTGCGAGTCCCACAGACTGTTCAAATTCTGTCTTCTCTGAACTTACTCTTAGCACATCCATCACTAAATCTTGTTGATTTTGCCCCCTAAATATTTCTCAAATCTGTGCTCTTTTTTCCATCTCTATTATTGTCTTACTTTGGATCTTCTTTGATCTGAAATATGATGGCCTTCTAACTGGTATCCCCCCCTCTAGTCCTGTATCCGATGTTATCTGTTCTCCACACTACCTACCCTCCTCCCCCAAATGATCTTTGAAAACACATCTGACTGAGTCAAAGTCCTGCTAATAATATTTAAGGGGATCTGTCTGTTCATTCATACAATCTTTTCTCTCATTCAGCAAATATTTATTGTTTACTAAATTGCAAAATCCATTAGAGCTTCTAACGTTTGAGCTTTGCAGCTGGTCACCCAGGGCTCTGCTTCATCTGGACCAGCCTGCATCTCCGTCCTCTTTTTTTGCCTCATACTTAGGTTGCAGCAGTCCTGAACTGCTTCTTCATGTGCACTGTGCTGTTTCTTTGTGCACTGCCCTTGCTGTTCCCTTTGACTGGAATCTTCTCTCTGATTCCTTTCTCTTCTTCCTGCTCCTCACCTAATTAGGCTGCCCACTTTCACCTAATTAACCCAGTTAATGTATAGGTCTCATTTTAGGCCCACCTCTTATTGGAAACCTTCCTTGACACTTCCTTTCTCCAAGTCTAGGTTGGATACTCCAGCTTTGTGCTCCCACAACACCCTTTGCATAGACCAATCATTATACTTTCCACATTTGTTACAATTGTTTTTGAGTCTCTCTCCTCCACAAGACTCTGAGCCTTTTGAAGGCAGGTATGATGTATAATACCTGCATCATACAATACAAGTGAGATGTGTTACCTCCTTATTCCCAGCACCAGGGTGGCATAAGGTACATGGTAGACATGCAGTAATTTTGATTGAATGATCAAATGACTGAAGACAAAAAGTATATGATGTAGTGATTACGAACCCATTCTCAGGAGTTCCCTGGTGGTCTAGTGACTAGGATTCTGGCCTTTCACTGCCGTGTCCTGGGTTCAATCCCTGGTCGGGGAACTGAGATCCTGCAAGCCATGCAGTGTGGTCAAAAAAACCCCAAACAAGACAACAACAGCAACAAAATAACCCGTTCTCTGGAATAATTCAAATCCTATCTCTGGCACACATTGGCTGTGTGACTTGAACATGTTGCTTTTCTTTTCTAAGACTTAAATTTTCCTTAGAATGAGAGTTGTGAAGATTAAATGAGATGATGTAAGTAAGACATTTAGCAAGTGCCTAGCACATGGTATGCACTTGATAAAAGTATGCTGAAGACCAGCAGATCCAGAAGTACAAGACCAGACCTAGCCTAGGCCAGTGACTTCCAGAGATCCTTCCTCTGAGTTTCCTGAATGGATGCAGTCTGTTTACAAGGAGATTATAATCTCATTTGGCCAGTGGGATTACATCCATATTTCATTTTCAGAAAAGGTAAATCCGACCACACGCAATAACAAGATGTAGAGAAGAGAAGAGGAGATGTAGAGGAGAGAAGGCTCTGTGAAGGCCTCAGGGAGGAGGTGGGACTTGGAAGTTGAGAAGAATTTTTTGTTTTTTTAGGAGGAAGGGAAGAGTATAATTCAGTACCAGGAGAGCATATTCATAATGACTTACTTGGGAGACCTGATGTAGTATGTTATACCTGAAGGATGTATGTGAGGGGAAGGAAAGAGAGAGAGGGATGGGTAAATGGGACTAGTTTTATGAAAAGAAGTGGGAGGTGAAATAAGTAACCTCTGTGGGGTTAAAGTATGAGTCTCAACTTCAAGCCTGAGGGATTTGGGATTGATCAGGGCTGTGCTGGACATTATGGTAGCCCTCAGCCACGTGTAGCTATCGTAAATTTAAGGTAAATTTTAAAAAAGCTAAGTAAGAAATTTAGTTCCTCTGTTGCACCAGCTACATTTCAGTTGCTTGATTGTCACATGGTGGCTACGTTAGTGTTTAGAACACTTATATCATTGCAGAACATTCTTCTGGACAGCGTGTTCCAGGTTACCAGATTTCTGGCCTTGTGCGGCCCATCAGATCACTTGGGTCCCTTAAGAAATAATCAGAATTTCTTTCTGACCAGTCCCTACAACTCTGGAGTGAAAAGTGTGGGGCTGAAAAGTAGAGAATTAGGATTTACCCACATAAATGTGGAGATGGGGTTGCTCAGAGAGAGTAGCAAAGCACCCCACGTAAGAGGAGCTAGAGGAGGGGAGAGAGAAGGAAGGCAGGAGAACCTGGATAGGATTATTATCTGGTCATTCACTTGCAAATATTTATTATATTCTTGCTGTATGCTAGGTATTAAGTGCTAGGGGTATAGTGGAAGGAAAAATGGCCTTGACTTCTGCTGTCATAGAGCTTGCAGTTTATGGAGTTTTACTGGATGAGTTATATTGAAGATTCAGGAACATCCATCCTTATGTGCTCCCCATATTCTAAAATGCTTCATTCCTAGAAGTTGGAATTGAAGGCTGAAATGGGCGAAGATATTGCTTAAGGTTAGTTACATAAGCATCCTGTAGTCACTGCTTCAGTTTCTCAAGGTGTAGTAAATAGAAACATTATAACTTCAGAACTTTAGAGGGAATGAAGCATATGAATGTATGTTTGTGTGGGGCAGGAGGGGTAGGTCCTATTATCCTGCAAAAGTCAGCCATGCTCTCAGCTGTCCTCTGGATTCCCTCCTGTCCCTGCTATTCAACTGTTCTCTTTTCAGGCTTCTTTTATTATTACTGTGAGTAGTCAGTCACCAGATGACTTATTTCCCAATGCTTGATGAAGACATACTTCATTTCTCAGTCCATTACCTGCTCATTCATCAGTTTCCAGCAAGAGCAAACATGCCCCTCTGAACACATAGTGTTTAGAAGTGGGACTTGCTGTAGCACCATCATCATTTGAGGCTCTGGGTTTAGGATTTTAGATTTACAGCTGACTCTTCATGCTCTTGCATCAGCTCCCTCACAAAGGAGTTGCCTTTTAGACCTAACTCTGGCCCACATTAAATTTATTAAATGACTCATCTCTGACTCTAGATTTCTCCACTCCAGCCTGCCTATACACAGCATCATTTCACCTCACTCTGCAGCTCAGACCCTGGCAGTTGTCTCCTATGGATTGTTAAATCTCCACTTTTTGGCCTAGTGTTCTTTCAACGCCTTTGCCTTCTTTGGGTGACTCTCTGGGGCAGCTCCTCTGGGTTGGCCAACTAAGGTCTGCTTCTCACCCCTCACCCATGGCTTGTCATTGCTGAAATCTGTACCGTCACTTGTGCTTTTTGAAATGGAATGTCCACTCCCACTCCTTTTCTTTCTTATCAGTCCCCTTGGCTCTTGGCTTTTTCTACTGGGCAGTTTCCAAAGCCTTTCCTGACTGATCCTATTTCTGTGACTGCATGTCTTCAGCACTCATTTGCTCACTCTGCTTTGCGTTATTCTGTCTTTGCAGATGGTAGTGAAACTCTGATTTTGAAAAATCTGGTTTCTTTTCTCTCCCCTTTGGATACAAAGCTTGTGCAGAGCGGCTGATTGAGTGTTGCCTTGCCTGCAAGGGGTGTTTCGCAAGGAGAGGGTATTTGAGGCTTGAGCATTAGTAGGCTTCTGGAGTCTAGGGAGGTGTCCCAAAGATCTAGTCTGTCCCTCCCACAGTTCCCTGTTCTGCCCCTAGGTGATCTCATCCTCTCTTTTTACCCTAACTTCTGTGACATGTTGATGCTTCTCATATATATACATTCAGTTAAGGACAGATACTTCCTTTTTGTGTCAGAGCTGGTCATAATTCTTACAACTTTAACAACCTTGTGGCATTTACCTTTATAAGCCCCTGATTCTTTCTCTCCCCTGAAACACTTTGTTTTACTCGAAACTGTGTCTCCTGAATTGCAATTCCCAAGACTCCAAATAACGCACTTTATAGTCTCAAAAAATACACACACACACACACACACACACACACACACACACACACACACACACACACACACACACACACATATATATACTTTCAGTCCCTTCCCCTCCTTGAGCTTCATACCCGTATATCCTAGTGTGACTCTAGGATCTTCTGCAGGCAACTTAATCTAATTGCGTTTTAATCTGAAATCATCTCTTCTTCGCTTATCATTTATCCCTAAATTATGTCTCCAGTGTATTCCTCATTTTGGGTAATGAGTACTTCCAAATTAGAAACCTTCACTCCCTTGTTATTCCCCAAATGCAGTCAGCAATAAGTCTACCTTCACAATTTCTCCTGGCTCTTTTTCCTCTCCATCCTCTTTCTTCAGGCCTCGTCCCTCTCCCGAATTTCTTCTCTTTCTCTTCTACTGATATCCTACATGACCATAAAAGTTGTTTTACAAAAGAATATCAGACCCTCCAGTAGTGTTGTGCAGGTTGTGTATTGCACAAAGGTGCTGCATTCACACTTTAGAAATTGTAGATTTGTATATTTATTATGACTATCTTCTGGCAGATGGCAGTAAAATGTGTTGTTCTAACATCAGTATGTTTTGACAGTTAAGGAATGGAAACCTTGATGCCTATGGAGAACATCCTCTGTTCTTATGTCCTTAGCTCTCTGCCAGGCAAGCTTCTCACCCTTTAAAACTGAGCGTGAATATCCCTTCCTTGTGAAGCCTTTTTTGATGCTCCCTACAAGAGTTAGTCTTTCCTTTCCCTGGGCTAAGGCCATATTTGGCTACTCCCTTCTTATAGTAGATATTACATTATGTTGTAATAATTGATATATGAGTCTGCCCCATTGTACTCCAGGCCCCTGAAGGCTAGGGACAATGTTTCATCATTCTTTGATCCTCAGCAGGTAGCTTAATGTCCAGCACATAGAGTATATCAATAAACGTAACAAATATTTGATTACATAGCATGACTGAGGCACAGAAGTAAATACTTTACCCATATTGTTTTATTTAATCCTCACAACACCTTCATGAGTCCTGTCATTATCACATTTTACAGGTGAGGAAATTGAGACTAGGGAGGTGAAGTCACTTGCCTCAAGACGAACAGCTGGTAAATGGCATGTGTGGTGGTGCTGGGGTGTGGTCCTGGAGGACCTGTGCTAGTTTTTCCAGCGATTCTCTTGTGTTTTGTCTCTCAGACTAATGATGCGGGTGTGCTGGTTGGTGAGACAGGACAATCGGCACCAGCGAATCAAACTTCCACATTTGGAAGCAGTCATGGTTGGGCGCAGCCCCGAGACCAAGATCACTGACAAGAAATGTTCTCGACAGCAAGGTAACTGGTCATAGGATTGTGGAGATTACCATGTTTGGTTCCCTCAGATGGTGATATAATCAAAGATGTACATTTCCTGGATGGTACTGATGGAAAACCTTTTGTGTGCCATAAACAAAACTCAGGAACTGAGCTCTTTTAGCCAGTGCTAGGGCCCCATGCACTCCTGACTCCACCCTCTGAAAGTGGTTAATATTCAGTGTTGGGAGCAGGCAGGTTCTATCCTGTACTATGGGTTGGTGGAACTGAGTTCTGCACTCTGCTTTGCCCAGGGAGATTCCTCTTTGGGCAGTGAGACAATTGAATTCTGGGATTTCCAGTTTGGAACCATGTCTGAGAAGTGATGGGATGGTTTCGTCCTTTACATTTTGCCACACACAGAGGGTGGTATCTTTAAAAGACTATGACATCTAGCTCTTGAAATGCCTTTCATGGGATTTAATGAAATGAAAGTCCTTAGGAAAAATCTTTACCATGTACCTCATTTTTTACCTGTAAACTCCAGACATGCTCACTGCTACCAGGCCTCCCCCTGCAGTGTGTTTGCCATGGTTCCTAAGGCTTGGAGTCTGCAGCACTGATTATGGTTTTTCCCACATGAGTTAATCTAAATGGGAAAAAGAAAAATGCCATGCTTGAGCTGGCTAAGCCAAACATACAGAAGCAGACTCTGCTTCTTGCTCTCTGTCTGCCTTGTCACAGCAGCAGCTGTAGGGATGTGTATGTCAGCCTGTCCAGAGGCTTTTTGTTCACGTATCTGAACACAAGTATTTAGTGTTACTTCTTCCCACACATGCTCAGACTGTTCTGTCCCTGCAATCCTTTTTCTAGAATATTCTTTCTACTCCTCCTACCCAAGGCCAGCTGAACTTCAGTTTTCCAGGAACGTATCTTTTAACTTTTTCTCTGTTGAAGGCATCTGATGGTTTCATACAATAGTGGAAGTCTTGATTTAATCCTGAGATATAAGAGCTTGTGAGAGAAATGGGTCCCCTTTCCTGACTGCAGAGTCTGTGATCCTGAGTGGGCCAAGGGCTCTGGAATAGGGAGACTTGTAGGGATTCAGTGAAGCTGCCTTATAAAGATATTAGCAGTAGCTAAGGGAGTATGTACACTGTTGGGCATTTTATGGAAGGACCTGGAGCCCTAGCCACCTGAATAATGGATGATTTTGCTCTTAGGCCTTTGAGGAAACCCTTGTCACATTGCCTCCTGGAGTGAGGCTTCATTGTCTTGTAGGGAGAACAGGAGCAAGTGCCTGGTTCTTCATGGCATTTGGGTTTAACTTTTTTCAATCTCTTTCAGTACAGTTGAAAGCGGAGTGTAACAAAGGATATGTCAAGGTAAAGCAGGTATGTCTATTTGTAACTTGGATTTCCATGTTATACTTGATGATTTTCTTACACTGTTGACTTTAGAATGTCTGTGCCAGCCAATAAAGGGTTCTCTGTCACGTGTGGAAGTGGCAGAGTAACGGAAGTGAATATTAAGCACAGTGCCTGGCACATAGTAAGTGGTGAACATAGGAGTAGCTATATTGCTATTATTATAATTATTTTCTGATTATTCCATAGGTAGGGGTCAATCCCACCAGCATTGACTCACTCATAATTGGGAAAGACCAAGAGGTGAAGCTGCAGCCTGGCCAGGTCCTCCACCTGGTGAATGAACTTTATCCATATATCATAGAGTTTGAGGAAGAGACAAAGAACCCTGGCCTGGAAACACACAGGAAGAGAAAGAGGTCAGGCAACAGTGATTCTGTAGAAAGGGATGCTGCCCAGGAAGCTGAGGCCAGTACAAGACTAGAACCTGGGAACAACTCTAGCCAGTGCTCTGTGCCCCCAAAGAAGGAGAAAGATGCATCCACCAAAAAGGTGAGGGTAGTGTGCTTGATAGATGATGTGGAGATTAAACGAGGTGTAATGACTACTTAATTGTTTTGTATGCAGTAAAGCCCAGATATGCCTAAGGGGTTATTAACCATGATGAAAGAGTCACTTGTTTGTGTCACCAGTCAGTTGGGTGAATATCCCTTTATGTACTTTTCTCTTGAATTTCTGAGGTAAGCCCCTTGAAGGTAGGGTGATAATGGCAGTGTGCTTAACACTGAGCTGCTAAAATGGGTCAGTGTATATCTGTAGAAGGTTAAGATTGGAACATTCTTCATAGATCATGTGATTCACATCCTGATGTCAAAGTGGAAACTTAGGCTGTACATGGAGTGGGAGAGGGCAAAGAACATGCAGTTCACACTCTGGTGTTTCCAGCCTCTGTCTAGACATGCAGCTCTGAATATGGTAAGAAAATTGGGGATGGCTTATGATTCATAAAGGAAAAGGTTGAGGTAAAGAGATATAGTTTAATTCTTAAAGACTGACCTTATTTCCAAGTTTGGTTGGACTTTGCTGATGTCCAGTATTAACTACTGACAAATTTAACTATCGCATTTGTGATTTACATTGCCCCTTTTTGCTCTAGGAATCATTGGGCCACTGGAGTCAAGGCTTGAAGATTTCAATGGAGGACCCCAAAATGCAGGTCAGAATAAAATTTTGGCATTGAAATACATTTCACATTTTAAATGATCACTTCACAGAGTTCATAACTACAAATGAAATCCAAGGAAATTAGTCCTTCTGAGTGAGATTCGTTTTACTGGGCTATTTTGTGATATCAAGTGGCTTTTCTCATTGTCAGTAAGTTAGCAACTGGAGTTCTTTGGAGAGAAGCCAAGTTTTTCAAATGAATATCCCTTCTGCCTTGTTCCTCCTTCTTCCTTCTTCTTCTGGGTACTATTATTATAAGGGAAGTTGTGTTAACCTTAGTGTGGTCTCTTTCAACAGAGTGTCAGATAATGTATAGTGACTGTAGTTATTGGGCTGCCCTGGGAATAATAGTCAGGCATCATCCTGGGAGGAGTCTGAGTTCTTAAATTACATCCTGGGGTGACAAGGGGCAATCTGATAGGGCTTCTTGGAACACACTTGCATGTATCATGTGGTCTGCTGTGTTAGAGTGAGAATAGTGCATTTGAGTTCATGCCTGCAGGGGTTTTACATCAGATCCTCAGGAACTATGTGCCTCTTCTGTGTGTTCTGTGTAGTGTGGTGACTGAAAACGCAGACTGGAGTCAACTAGATCTGTGTTGGAATTCTAGACTTCCCACTTAGTACTGATAACTAAGTGACCTGGCACAAGACACTCAACTTATCTGAGTCTCTGTGCTTTCATTGGTCAAAATCGGGATACTAAGACCTTCTGCACAAGATTGTGGTGGGAATTAAGTGAGTTAATGAATGTGACTGTATCTGGCACACACAAGATGCACTGTAGATGTCCGTTTCCTTCTCTTGTGCCCCTCTGCTAGGTTTACAAAGATGAGCAGGTGGTGGTGATTAAGGATAAATACCCCAAGGCTCGTCACCACTGGCTGGTCTTACCATGGGCCTCCATTTCCAGTCTGAAGGCTGTGACCGGAGAACACCTTGAGCTCCTCAGACACATGCACACTGTGGGGGAAAAAGTGATTGCAGACTTTGCTGGGTCTAGCAAACTCCGCTTCCGATTGGGCTACCATGCCATTCCCAGCATGAGGTAAGCCTTGTGGGGAGTGCTGGTGTGTCCTGGTTCTATCTAGGTGGACAGATGGATTCAGCCTGGGTCTGCTGACTGTGCTCATAGCCCTGAGGTCCAGGGGAGTAGGGTGGGGTGTTTCCAAGGCAGGTGGGCTGAAACTTCAACCCTCCTGCCTGACTTGCTCATAAGCCTTGAGTTCCTACTTCTGCTTATAATTCGATAACTTACAGTTCTTTGTTCTTCTCAAAGTGTAAACTCTGATAGCCTAACTTATGAACTAGATGAAGCAGCTTCATTGCCTTCGGGTGAAGAACTGTGGTCAGTGGCTTTTATCAGATTTTTCAGAAGCATCTATAACCCCTAAATGATTAGGGGCCATTGCTTTGAAGGAGGCAAGCATCACTGAATTCTTTCATGACAGCCTAGTAGATCTAAGATTTAAAATAAAATGAGAAAAAAGTGTAGAGCCTGTTTTCCTTTGGCTCATACCCAGAAGGATTCAGAAATTAATGATTGATTCTTTTCAAGGAATGAAAGCAAGGCAGATCTCCAGTTCTTTTGAGCTAAGCAACAAGATAAGCAGAGTGATTGGGTTTCTGAGTCTTTATCTTAGGCTGTTTTTTTTTTTTTTTGGTGGTAAAATACACGTAACATAAAATTTACTATTTTAACTATTTTTAAGTGTACAGTTCAGTGGCATTAAGTACATTCACATTGTTGTGCGACCATCACCACCATCTATTTCTAGAACTTTTTTCATCTTCCTGAATTACCTCTCATTCCTTCCTCCCCCTAGCCCTTGGCAACCACGATTCTAGTTTCTGTTTCTATGAATTTGACTTCCCTAGGTACCTTGTATAAGTGGAATTATACAGTATCTGTTGTTTTGTGGCTGGATTATTTCACTTAGGATAATGTCTTCAAGGTTCATCCATATTGTAGCGTGTGTCAGAATTTCTTTTGGTTATTTTATCTAACCACCTAACAGTCTTCACAGTTTATTAGGTGGGTAATTATGACTTAGATTACTGGTTACCTTAACAAGTGAAATTTTTGTGCCACATTTTTTCCCCATCAATACTCTTTATTTTAAATTGAGGCATAACTTACATACAATAAAATGCACAATAAGATCTATAGTTTGATCAGTCTTGATGTATATGCCATGTAACTGTCACTGTGATCAAGATACAGAACGTTTCTATCATCTCCCAGGAAGTTCCCTTGTGCTCCTTTCTTGCAGTCCTCCCCTCAATCCCCACGTGTTGTTCTCCTTTCTTTCAGCATAGATTAGTTTTGTCTGTTCTAGAACTTCATATAAGTGAATCATACAATGTATCCTCTTTTTCTATCTTTTTTTGGTCAGCATAATGGATTTTGAGATTCATGCATGTTGTTGTGTATATCATGGATATACTTCATTTTTTTGCTCTTGTATAAATACCCAGAAGTGGAATTGCTAGGTCACAGGGTGGAAGTTATGTTGTATCTCATTAAAAAAATATTTTTTAATTGTTAAAACCTTATTCAAAAATTTAGGGCAAAAAGTCACCCATAATCCTATTTCCCTAATACTGCAGAGCTCATGACTAACAGCCCTTGATCACAAAGCCCTTTTCACGTAGTAATCATGGTGTCCATACCCTTTTTTTAAAAAAATTTTTAATTGGGGTGCTTCCCTGGTGGTGCAGTGGTTGAGAGTCCGTCTGCCGATGCAGGGGACACGGGTTTGTGCCCCGGTCCGGGAGGATCCCACATGCTGCGGAGCGGCTGGGCCCATGATCCATGGCCGCTGAGCCTGCGCGTCCAGAGCCTGTGCTCCGCAACGGGACAGCCCACAACAGTGAGAGGCCCACGTACCACAACAAAAAAAAAAAGAAAAAAAATTTTAATTGGGGTATAGTTGCTTTACAATGCTGTGTCAGTTTCTGCTGTACAACGAAGTGAATCGATTATATGTATACATATATCCTCTCCCTCTTGGACCTCCCTTCCCCCGCCCCCATCCCACCCATTGAGGTCACCACAGAGCACCGAGCTAAGCTCCCTGTGCTATACAGCAGGTTCCCACTAGTTATCTATTTTACACATGGTAGTGTATATATGTCAATCCTAATCTCCCAATTCATCCCAGCCCCTGCTTCCCACCCTGTGTCCACATGTCTGTTTTCTGCATCTGCTATTGTGCTAAGGGGAATGCTAAAGGCAAGAGCTGTGACTGGTGTGGGTGGGAAGCAAAATGACCAGTAAGTAAAGTTTCCAGTTACATATCCTTTTATGATCACTCTTTTTTTTGCGGTACGCGGGCCTCTTACCGCTGTGGCCTCTCCCATTGCGGAGCACAGGCTCCGGACGCGCAGGCCCAGCGGCCATGGCTCACGGGCCCAGCTGCTCTGCGGCGCGTGGGATCCTCCTGGACTGGGGCACAAACCCATGTCCCTTGCATCGGCAGGCGGACTCTCAACCACTGCGCCACCAGGGAAGCCCTATGATCACTCTTTATGATATCATTTTGAATAAATTAAAGATAGGAAGGAAAAGGTAATAAATTAAATATTTTTTCTATTGTAAAAGTAATATATTTTCAATTTAGAAAATATAAAACTGGAAGTATGAAGTAGAACAAAGATCTTCTATAATATCACCACTAATTAAACTCTAGACCTTATTCAAATTTCAGCCATTTTTCTTTCCATTTTTTTTCTGCTCCAGGATCCCACATTGCATTTATTTGTTGTCTCTCCTTAGTCTCCCTGATCTGTGACAGCTCCTCCTCCTTTTCTGGTTTTCATGACCTTGACACTTTTTATGAGTACTGGCTAGTTGTTTTACGGGATGTCTCTCAATTTGAGTTTGTCTGATGTTTTTTCATGACTAGATTAAGGTTATCAATATACCACAGAAATGATGTGTGTCCTTCTCAGTGCATCATATCAAGGAGTGCATGATGTCAAGATGGTTTGTTGCTCGTGATATTCACCTTGATCACTTTGTTGAGGTGGTGTCTGCCAGGTTTCTCTACTCAAAGTTACTGTTTTTCCCTTGTAATTGATGAATATCTTGGGGGGAGATGTTTAAGACTATGCTACTATATATTTTCTCCTCAAACTTTTGCCCAGTGATTTTAGCATCTATTGGTGGATCTTGCCTGCAACAGTTATTATTATGGTGTTTACCTAATGGTAATTTTGTTTCCCTCATTCCTTCTAATTTATTAATTGGAATTACTCTGTGTGGAAGAACTGTCCCTTCTCCCCCATTATGTATTTATTCAATACACGTATGGACTCATGGATATTTATTTTAGTCTGTAGGATTTAATTTAATCTATCTCTGTTTATTGCTCAAATTGTTCCAGCTTTGGTCATTGGAAATTCCTTTAGATTGGCTCCTGTATCACTTTGACATGCCCCAAACATTTTTTGAGCTCTTCCTTATTTTCTGGCTCCTTATTTTTTGGAACAAGATGTTCCAGGCTTATCTTATATTTTTCCTGTTCTAGCCCTGGAATGAACCACTTTTCCAAAGAGCCCTAGTTCTTTTTAATGGATAATGACATTTATAAGCCAAGACTAGGGCACGAGGTTTCTGTAGAGAGAAGTGGTTGGTTCCAGAGTGTCTTTGCTTCTAGGTTCTCTTAGCAGATGAAGCCAGGAAATACATGCATGAATCCTTACCCACACAGATACATGTACCTCTCTGTTTATTTCTCTGTTTACCTACCTGTACATGTGTATGGAAAGCCATGAGCTCATGCTGATACTTCTGATTCCAGTCCAACTCCACAGGTTCATCCTTGTCTTCCTGTTTCCTTTTTTGTGACTTCTTTCTCCAACAGTGAGAAATTTGGCTCTCTTTAGCTACAATTAGTTCACTTATTTGTTCAGTCCTAGTATACACATAAAATAGTTGCAGAATTGCTAATCCGCACCCAGGTGAGAAAGACATTTTACTCACTAGAGTACAGACTTTGTATATAACGTTCTTTTTATCTTTACAGAATTCAGTCAAAATACTGTTTTCCAAGCTTAACTAGGTAGTTATTTTCTTCCTGACCCCCTTCAGTGTGGTTCCCTTTTTATTTGTAATACAGTTAGGTTTATTTGTTACTGCTTATATTCCATTTTAAATTCCCACACGGCACTGGTTGGTTTTGATGATTTGTTGGGAGAATGTGAAATATTACTGATTCTAAGAGTCAAAGCTATACAAAAAGTCATCCTACTTGGTTTAACAAGTCCAAAAGCAAACTCTTGGTTTTCTTCCTTAAACCTGCTTTTCCTGAAGCTTCTTCATCTTAGCAAGTGGCACCTCCCCAAACCTACATCCAATCCATTAGTTGGTCCCATTGGTTCTATTCCAGAATATATTCAAAATTGGATTGCTTCTTGTCATCTCGACTGCTATAGCTCCTGTCTAAAACATGATTATTTCTGGCCTGGACTGCTGCAGCAGCCTCCTAACTGGTCTCTCTGTATCCATCCTTACCCTTTCTACAGACCTTTCTCCACACAGTAGCCAGAGTGATCTTATCAAGTGTCAATCAGATAACAGGACTCCCCTGCTTAAAATCCTTCAGTGGTTCCCAGTGTAATCAGAATAAAATGCAAACCCTCTGCCAACCTGTAAGACCCTTTATGATCTGGCTTCTACCTAGTCCCTGCTCCTTGTTTCCAGCCATTCCAGCCATATTTCCTTTCTGCTCCTTGGTTGCACCAAGCCCTTTTTCAGGGCCTTCACACTTGGTCTCCCCACTCCCTGAAACACTCTTTCAGATCTTTGCTTTCATGACTGCTTTCTCAGCTCAAATCACTGCCTGGGAGAGGCCTTCCCTGGACACCCTAGCTACTTAAAGAGGCAGCCTCTACCCTCAGGCACTCTCTATCCCATTCCCCTGTTTTATTTTTTTCTTAGCAATGTTAACATTTTGAATTTTCCTTGTTTATCTGTTTACTTATTTATTATTTCTCTCCCCTCATTAGAATATAATTCCTGTAAGGGCATAGGCCTTTCCCATTTTGTTCACTGCTAAATTCCCAGTGCTAGTACAGTGCTTGGCCCGAGTAGGTACTTAATGAGCCGTAAATAGTCTTTTTTTTTTTTTAATTAGGATACAGTTGCTTCACAATGTTGTGCTAGTGTCTGCTGTACAGTGAAGTGAATCAGCCATATGTATATACATATCCCCTCCCTTCTGGTTTTCCCTCCCCTCTAGGTTACCTCAGAGCATCGAGTAGAGTTCCTGCGCTATACAGCAGGCTCTCATTGGTTATCTATTCCATACATAGCAGTGTATACATGTCAATCCCAATCTCCCAATTCATCCCATCCCCTTTCCCCTCTCAGTGTCCATGCATTTGTTCTCTACGTCTGTGTCTCTATTTCTGCTTTGCAAATAAGATCATCTATACCATTTTTTTAGATTCCTTATATATGCATTAATATATATTGGGTTTTCTCCTTCTGACTTACTTCACTCCGTATGACAGTCTCTAGGTCCATCCATGTCTCTACAAATGACCCCATTTCGTTCCTTTTAATGGCTGAGTAATATTCCATTGTGTATATGTACCACATCTTCTTTATCCATTCATCTGTCGATGGACATTTAGGTTGCTTTAAATAGTCTTAAGTGAATGAATGAATGAGTGGAGTTAAATGGAAACACTATCAATATTTTACATACCCATACTTTTTGTCATTTTGATTAAGCTAGGTTTAATGGTCAATCTTTGTTTCCTCTCAACTAGCCATGTACACCTTCATGTGATCAGCCAGGATTTTGATTCTCCTTGCCTTAAAAACAAAAAACACTGGAATTCTTTCAATACCGAATACTTCCTCGAATCACAAGGTAAACAGTGTTCTTTGGTTTTTACATTTGTTTCATTTTCTCAGTTGTTCTTTTTTTAAAAAAATTAATTAATTAATTTACTTTTGGCTGTGTTGGGTCTTTGTTGCTGTGCACGGGCTTTCTTTAGTTGGGGTGAGAGGGGACTACTCTTCGTTGCAGTGTGCAGGCTTCTCATTGTGGTGGCTTCTCTTGTTGCAGAGCACGGGCTCTGGGCGCATGGGCTTCAGTAGTTGTGGCACGTGGGCTCAGTAGTTGTGGCTTGCAGGCTCTAGAGTGCAGGCTCAGTAGTTGTGGTGCATGGGCTTAGTTGCTTGGCAGCATGTGGGATCTTCCCCGATCAGGGATCGAACCCCTGCATTGGCAGGCGGATTCTTAACCACTGCCCCACCAGGGCCCTTCTCAGTTGTTCTTATACTTGATTCATTTGTTTTCCAAAATAACCTGGCTTCAAAAACCCATGTACAACTTTGTGTTGCCTGTACAGAGAGCCCCACTGAAAGAAACTGGGTTATTTGGATTGTAGTAGGATTGCCACTTTGCTGTGAGCAGCCTTCTTGGGGGACTTAGAATGCTGTTATGTCAGGGTCTAAAAATGATTGTTTATTTTAACAATGGGGGACTTCAGAGGTTGTCCTGAGAATTATTGGAGTTTATGGATCTGAAAGCTCTAAACAGTTATTTCTTCCTTCTGCCAGCAGCTAGGGGGCTGCCTTCCGTCAAGAGTGGTTACTTAACAGGGAAAGGCTGTGTATACAGAAGGAAGCATTTCCCAGTGTGTATACTGTGAAACTTCATCATGCTGGGATGTTAATGATGACAGCTCCCATTGACCAAGGGCTAACTAGGGGTAAAGCCCTGTGATAATTAGCCTTTGACATAGTAACATGGATTGCTTAGAGTGTATCCTGAAGGAATGTAACCATCTCAGAAATAAGTTGCTCAGATTTAGAACCTGACTGAGCCCATTTTCCCAATAGTGAATGTAACCTCAAGTTTACTAGCTTTAAGGATACCTGGCATATTTGGGAGTCAGATTTTCTTCCTTCCTTCCTTCCTTCCTTCCTTCCTTCCTTCCTTCCTTCCTT